>NW_027633510.1:15000-39634 GCF_053919585.1 Euprymna scolopes
ATACTTTTAACTTGGCATATATATATATATATATATATATATATATATATATATATATAGTAATTTATAAAATATATATGGCGATTAAGCTACACTGAATATTCTGCGTTTCATCCACTATAGGATTCGTCAGGCTTATGCGCGAATTCTGTGGTTGCTTCTTGTTTTTATATATGTTGAGGATTTCTAGTTAGCCAATCAGCTTTCTAGTATCCACCGCGCCCCTTCCTATCAGCCAATGGGCATGCATTTTATCGAACAAAGGATCTGTTTTAGAACTAGGTTAGTGGTTTAAGGTAGATCTTTTCCTTCATTTTTATTTATATATATATATAAATATACCTATGTGTACACACATACATGCACATATATATACATATATATATATATATATATATATATATATATATATATATATATATATATATATACATATATGTGTGATCGTTTATGTATATTCATGTTTATTTAATTTATTTATTTGTTTGTTTTCTATTGTTATTGTTAGTTTTAAAGCTATTTTGTATCGCTATCCTAGAGTAAGTTTTATTTTGTGAACACAGTTGTTTGCTATTTCTCGTCTACAGTTTAATAGATTTTGAGGTTCTTTAAAGTACAGGATATATATATACAGACTTTATTGCTGTGAGTCCAGAATGAATTTACATATTGTTTCCGCTAGAAAGATATCCTCTGAAGATGAGGAGAGATCCGACCAGCTTCATCAGAATTCATAGATGGACTCTATGAATTCTGATGAAGCTGGTCGGATATATATATATATATATATATATATATATATATATATATACATATATATATATATATATATATATATATATATATATGTGTGTGTGTGTGTGTGTGTGTGTGTGTGTGTTTTATTTTTTTATTACCGTTTTATCTGTTTGATTAGATAGGTTTTGGATTTTGGACCATGTTTACGATCCAACAGCCTCGTCAGACCTTACAGAAATTGTTGTTAGATTTGGAAGAAGTGTTTTAGAGGAAATACGAGAGAAAAAAAGGGGGGGGTAAGAGATAATAAGGGTGAGGGAGACGGGTATCGGCAATATTTGAGTTTTTAAGGTTAAAATACATTAGATTGTAGTGTGTGGGGGGAGCAGATTCAGGTATGCGTGGGTGGATATATATGGATATAGGGAGAGGGAGGGGGAGAGAGAGGATGGTAAAAAGGGGAGGGGTAAGGATAGGAGGGGAGAATTTCAGTTTTTAGGTTTTCAAATTTTGATTGCTTTTTGGTTGTTTAGCCAGGTATATGAAGTAGATGAGAGAGAGAGAGAGAAAGAGAAAGAGAGAGAGAGAGAGAGAGAGCGTTTGTGTAAGTGTCATATATGTTATACACGTAAAAGGTTCCATTTAGAATGCTCGTAGTCGCCATGAGTCGACTTGTTCATTTCAGTTGACAATGAGTTATTTTTAGGTAGTTAAGGGTTAATACATATGCCAACGCACGCGCAAATATGCATACATACAGACACATACATATGTACATTTCTACACATCCACATACAGGCACATACACATATATATAAACAATGTATATGCAGACATACATGCATCTATATGGAAACATATACACACATACACACAACTCCTATACACAGAATATATATATATATATATATATATATATATATACATATATACATATATATATATATATACATACATATATATATATATATATATATATATATATATATATATATATATGGTTAAGTGGCAGTTTTAGTCATTTAGAACTGATTTAAAGCTTCACCGCTCACTCATTTTTTCGACCAAATTTCAAACAATTATAACAATTTATAAATCACCTTCTCAGCTATGTTGTGAAAAAAAAAACTTTCAATTTTCGTTCAGTAAAACAAAAGTTATGATGAATTTAGTGATGTTCAAAATCGTAAAAAAAAATCGTAAGGAGGTGAGCGACGTTTTTTTTATGACTGGTTTCCATAGCAACAACGTCGCTTCATCAACTAGTGTTGCTACTAATTCACTGCTGTCGTGAAAAAAGAAGTAACACGTGAAACAGACAGAATGAAAGAATGAAAGGGAGATAATGAGGGAGGGATTTTATTGAAGCAGACGAGGGCTGTACATTGTTATTTTCATATTTGTATGTTATGTTTATGGGGACAAAAAAAGTAAAACTGAAATTAAATAAAGAACAAGTGAATTTATTGGAAGCCTGGAAAAATCATGGATTACAATAGAAAAATGCGAGTATGAAAAGTAATATGGTTAAGATTAAACATGGAAAAGTAAAGGACTAGTTGTTAAAACTGGAAAAGAAAAAGACAAGATATTCTAGTAAAAAATATAATAAATTTTTAACTTAAAATATTGCAGCATTAATTTTTTTTAAAATTCAATTTAACATTATATAATCAATTCTTAATTTTGCAATATTTTAAGTTATAAATTTACTATATTTTTTACTAAAATATCTTGTTATTTTCTTTTCCAGTCCTTTACTTTTCCATGTTTAAGCTCAATCATATTACTTTTCATGCTGGCATATTTCTTTTTATCTGGTGTTTTTTTTTTCTATAGTGGTCAGAGAAGGACACACAAAATAAATAATTTTCAATTAACTTACTTGTTTTGCATTGCCAACCCACCAAGTGAGGTGTGCAAAAGATACAAAACGACCAGATTCAGGCTGTGGAGAGGAAAAATAATTATCAGTAAAAAATAATTATCAGTAAAAAATAATTATCAGTAAAAAATAATTATCAGTAAAAAAATAATTTCAAAAAGCAAAAAAAAAAAAAAAAAAAAAAAAATCAGCATAAATGTTGATTTTCTCTGAAAGAAACAAAAAACATAACACATTTTTTAATGCTTTTCAAATTTAAATAGTTTTCGGCTACAACAATATTTTTAAAACGTACACATATTCTTATTCGAACGAGCGTAAACCGGACAAATAGACGTGATTTAATAAACGTATTTATGATTTTTTTATCTTCTCATTTAACTTTTTATATTTGAACTATTGTTTTCACCTGTCTGGAATTGGATTTATTTTTATGGTTAACTTAATTTGTTTATAAATTGATTTTATGAACACAATACAAATCTCGATAATTCCATGATATTTTATAGATTTTTATTTTGTTTTAAGCAGTTTTTTTGGATTTCATTTTATCCCAATCACTCATCATCGGATTACATTGATGATAATATTTGGATTTTATAGAGTGCAATTTCTTTGGACGTTTTTAACTTTGGGATTTTATGGAGTACAACTTGTTTGGGTTTTTTTTAATTTTGGGACTTAATAGAGTACAATTTCTTTGGACTTTTTTAATTTTTACATTTTACAATAAAATCTTTACACCTGGGATGGCATTGTCTTCATTGTGGATATTATTGAACTTGATCAGTAATTTCCCCCACTCTTTATCTGTGCTTGAACCATGAACAAAGCTTCTTTCTTAGAACTGCACACCTTCTGTTTACCTGCTTTCTAGCTGACTACAATATGGCCGTCTTCAAGTCCAACGTAAACAAGTTCTTGATGAGTCGTTCCTCTTAAGTAATCCAATTTACCAAATTTACACTTCTAATGATTACTATATTGTCCTTTTGACCACTGTACACTCTTTAACCCTGTAGCGGACCAGGGTATAATACCCTAGCTCGCCACAAGAAAATAATGAAACGAATGGAATTGAAGAAAACAAAGACTCAATTGATGGATAAGATAAACGTCGTTTATTTGCTGTTGAAAGAATGAACATTTTAGTTATAACATGTGTTCATGTCCGCGCGTGTGTAATCAATGTTCGTTGCGGGGTTGGTGTTGTAGCAAGAATAGGAAATGTGTGTTCATCTCACTATCGTTTGTTCGCGCGTGGGAAGAGAAATGAGTGTTGTAGTGGAAATGAGAATTATAGTCCAGCATGTAGACAAAGGAGAGCATATGAGAGTTGACATCAGTTAGTAGTCAGTTACGCGAAGGTGTTCTCAGGGAACAGTAGTAGATAGATAGAGAGAGAAAGAGTGTGAATGTGTACATACGGTCTGTTAGCTCGTGCCCCATACATAGTTGCAGGGGTGTTGACGCGCGTGAGCGTGCGCCTCCCTTTTGGGAGGCGGCTGGTTAGCCCAACCTCTCTGGTCGAGAGTTGGTCCTAAAAGGGTTAGAAACAGCTTGTCTCTTTGTTTTATACTCGTTTCCGGTGGTCTTTTGCGCATGTGTATAATTCCTTAGAAAGCAGAAGTGACGTCGTCCATGTGTGCGCTCGTGTGCGTGTGTGTAAGTACATATGTGTGCGTTAGCGTGTGTGTATATACCGTGAATGTGAGTGTATGTACGCGAACGTGAATATGTGTACATGTGTGGATGTGGGCGCGTATGTTTGTGTGTGTGTATGTATATGACATAGCTTGAAATGTGAATGTGTGTTTTTGTGCAGGACTAGAAAAGGCTCGCACAACCCTTATCCTCGAGTGGCCTCTAGACCCTGATAAGTGGTGGTTCCCTTGTAAAACAAAAAATAAAAAAAAACTTCATTAATTACTTGGATTCTAGATTCTTCCTTTACTTTCATGGAATATTATTTCATTGATTGATTGGTTAATAATTGATTGACTGATGATTTATTTAATTTGTAATTCTATTGAAAATGCCTCTTATTTCTCATAATATCTTTAATATATTTTCAGGTTTTACTAAATATGTTCAACTAATGTACGACTAATTGCTGCTGATGATGCTGATTTAAGCAACTTCGACACAGGTGATTTAGGTCCGTCGGTGTAATATATGGTAAAACAATCTTGTAATAAACAATAAAACAAATTTACTCACAAGTCTCGAGAGATTATTTGTGGCAAATATCTTTTTAAGGCCATACCTAAAAGAAAACTCCCGATTTTTATTACATATTCAGTTCTTGTCTAGATTTGGGCCTATAAAAAAATTTTTTTCAAGAAAAATCTTTAAAAATCTTAATGATGTTTGTATCTGTCACAGCATGAAGATGCCATATTCTAAAAATCATGTGAATCGATTACATAGTTTTTTTTTATCTAAGAAAATCAAATTTTATGACATATTTTATCGAAGAATTAGTGCGCCGCCATTTTAATTTCAAATGATAGGCTGGCGACACCTGGATCAACAAGGGCAGACAATCGACTTTCCACCCTCAAAAAATCCTTTAAAATTACCACTTTCCAAGGTTTTCAGGGACGCTGAAAACGAAAATAACGTTCAAAATTCCGAAAAACGAGTAATTTCCAAGATATGAAGAAATGTTAGTTTTAAAAAAGTGGGGGATCACTTTTCTATAATAATTTAACATAAAATAAGCACCCATTTTATAGACACCTTTTTGTTGGGAGGGGGTCAATGTACAATGAACACAATTTAATGTAAAATGAGAACCCACACATTGACCTCACCTCAACAAAAATTCTGTTTACATTGGGGGGGGGGGTCTCCCCTCCAAATGTAAACAGAATTTTTGTTGAGGTGGGGATCAATGTATTTGTGCTAATTTATATTAAATTATTATAGAAAAGTTTTAAAAAAGTGATCTGCCACTTTTTTAAACTAAAATTGCTTCATATCTTGGAAACTACTCGTTTGCTGGAATTTTAAACGTTATTTTCGAAAAAAATATATAATATTTACTATCATTTGAAAAAAAAATAATATAATTTGAAAACATATAATATATAAAATAATTTGAAAAATATATGCACAATATATAACATTTTGAAAAATATATATGATATATAATATAATTTTAAAAATACATGGATAATATATATAATAAAATTTGAAAAATATATGCGTAATATATAATTTGAAAAATATATATATCATATATTTTGAAAAATATATATAATATATAAAATAATTTGAAAAATATATATATATATATATATATATATATATCATATATAATTTGAAAAATATATGCATAATATATAATATAATTTGAAAAATATGTAAAATATATAATTTTAGAAATATACATAATCCCTATCCCTATATATAATAAAAGAGGTGCAGTTTTTCCCCTCTGGCCCAAAATACCTTACGTTTACAACAACAGATGGCACATACAAATTCATTATATTTATACTATTAGCTATTACCTTGTTTAACTATAGAACCACATTTTAGACACATTAATTCATATTAAAACATTACATTTATTCCTAGGAACGATATCATCATCATCATCATCATCATCATCATCATCATCATCGTCGTCGTCGTCGTCGAAGGAAGTAGTTCCAATTTTATCCCTATTCCATTAGTCCTTTTACAATCCAATTCTTCACCACGTGAAGTTATACTTTTTCCTATTTTCCTGTGTCTACGCCATCATTAACTGGCTACTAAATTCATACACATCACATACTCTTACCATTTTTCATCTACACTAATAATGATGTCGCCCTTTATGTATTCACTAGATTTCGATTGGCTGAACTCTAAGCATTCCTACATTATAGACTAACGGTATTAGCTTCAAAACCAAACGCTCACTTGTATTTCAATATGGCCTCTTCTGATTACATACATATGAAAGAGAAACCTTCTGACTTATGAATTATCACACATTAAACACACCGACAATGCATTACACATGTATTCAAACATTAAAAAAAATGTTGCTGTGTGTGTGTCTGTGTGTGCCATTAAACTAATATGCCGCATAAACTTCCACACTCATGTGCTTGTGTTTACAAACATATATGTGCGTGTGTGTGTGCATGTATTTGTTTTTGTTTACTTGCGTGCATGTGTTTGTGCATGCATGTGTGTGCCATTAAACTAATAGGCCGCAAAAAATTGCACAAGCATGTTGTGCTTCTACACATATATGCACACATGTACATACAATACATGTGTGCATACATGCTATTTTTGTTTGCTTGAGTGTGTCTGTGTGTGGGGGTGTGTTCGTGTGTGTGCAGGGGGCATAAAACTATTAAACTGCGTAATATTGGACACAGGTGTTGGTGTTTGTACACAAACATGTGCATGTGCATCTGTGTTTGCTTTTTTTTGTCTTGCGTGCATGTTTGCTTTGAGTATGTGTATGTGTGTGTGTGTGTGTGTCTGTCTGTCTGTCTGTGTTTTCCTTGTACATATGTATTCATTATGTTAACATGAACGTCCAGAATCAGAACAGAAAATACACTTTCAGCACAAACGCACTCAAAAAAGTTATTCAAACAGCCATTTAGCATACAAATATGTCAAATGAAGTGGTGCTTATGCACTTATATTAGGGTGCTAATTTTTTTAAAATAGTATTTTCACATTAAATTCAAGTTTTACAATATCTTTTTGTTTATTAACTTGTTAACTGAAAGTACAGAATAACTGAAAATAAAATAATTGCCCTGTTTTACGGTTGTTGTAAAAATGGAACGGAAATTTCTTTTCGTTTCTTTTTACTTTGTTTTAAATCAGATTATTATCGATCAGAACTCACTTTCTGTTCCTTTTGGTTTGTCTTATTATTTGAATTGAATTGATATATTGCAAAGAAGCCAACAAACGAACAAAAGGGTCAAAAAAATAAATAAAAATACAATAAATGTTACCATGACTAATAAAAGTTACTTTTCTACCTACATTGCTCATTATTTTTTGGTACTTATTTTTTAGAAATAATTACACACCATTTTAAATTTAAATCAATGTCTGTCAATATATGGATTATCTTTCCTTGTTGTTTATAATTCGTGCTATACGAGTTACTTCCCTTAGAAAATAAAGATGTCTTCCGTGAGCTAACATGCTTCGTTTCGCCTCCTTAATATTACACATTCATACTTCAATATTACAAAAAAAAGGTACAATATGGTGGCAGCGATAAAACTTGACTATGAGCCAGTACTGTTTAAAAAAAAAAAGAAGAAACTAAAAAAAAAGAGGACAACTTTGAAAACAGCCCGACAACAATACAGTCTTCTTACTGGACTGTTGAGAACACGTGCATCACTAAGGCGCCATATTGGATTCATATTCATAAAACTGCGAGTTTTTTTCCTCTTCTCCCTAATTATCTTCTTTGTATTCCCGTGTATCGTTTATAAGAATATGGCCAATCATTCAATGGAACCACACATGTGCTGGGATACCGACAACTTAGTGGAGTCTTTTAAATTCTTTAAACAACAGCGTGAGTTATACTTCTCCATCGGGAACATTGACGTAACCAAACAAGTGGATCACATTTTATTATTATCGAGGAAAGAAGGATTAAGAAGATTTAACTCATGGTCATTTGAAAATGAGGGCGACAAGAGCAACCCTGTAGTGATTTGGAACAAATTCCACGAACAAATAGAGCCTCAAATCAACTTCAGAATTGCACGCTTCTTTTTACAGAAATACTCGCAGACCGATACAGAAAATATTGATGACTTTCTCGCAAGTTCAAGATCAAAACTGAAACAGAAGAACGTATCATAGACCAGATAATTGCGGGGACTAGATTCCCAGAGCTGCAAAAGCAGCTACTATGCAAAAATGAAAAACTGGCGACGCCTGAAGTTCTAAACATGTGCAGAAGCTACGAAGCTTCAGTGGATCACATGAAAAAAATGGGCAAAATAAAGGGTGAATGTGAAAGCCAGATAAGCTCTATCAAACACAAAATTGAGAGTGCAGATGTCTGTGGAAGATGTGGACTCTATCATAAACCAGAAAATTTTCCTGCTCGTGGCAATACGTGCTCAGCATGTGGTCATAAAAACCACTGGGCCAAAAGGTGCCAGACCCAAAAAACTAAAAACCCCAACAGGCAGCCAGAAGCAAACAAGCTAACCAAGCAGAGAAATTTTGGACCGGAACAGGATACGTTTAAAAACCAGCAGAACTGTATAAACATACAGCAAAATGAAATCGCAGGTGATGTTGAAAGAACCTGAATATCATCCTCCCAAACAGAAAAGGCATTCATGAGCGGTCAAAGTGGATACGGGCGTGAAAAGGAATACACTTCCCTTACACACGTTCCGACAGATGTTTCCCAAACATGTGGACCAGAATGGGCATCCATGTCCAGGCACAACCAACAAAGAAACTGCAATCCTTACAGCATACAATGGCTCTGATATCCCGCAGCACAGATCCATCGATATAAAATGTGGGTACAAAGGTCTATCGAAAGCAATAAAATTTTATGTGGTCACATCAAATGGACATACCATATTAGGATTACCCTCCGTCCAAGATTTGAAATTGGCAACGCTACACTGTTCCATACAGAGAACAGCATGTACCCCAGTTGATCCTCTGTCAAACACCACCATAAATTCTACAAGAGATCTCATGGAAGCCTATCCTAACCAATTCGACCGGATTGGAAACTTTCCAGGAGAGTACCATATCGTACTTCGCCCTAACAACTTACCTATAGTCCATGCACCGAGGAAATGTCCCATCAATAAGAGGGACGAGATAAAGGCGGAACTAGACCTAATGGTGTCTCTGGGAATAATAAAAATTGATGAACCAACTGACTGGGTAAGCAGCATCGTTTATGTACGGAAGAGCAATGACAAAGTGCGAATATGTTTAGACTCTAAAGATTTAAACAAAATATAATGTGATGCCATTACAAAACCCATGGAGGAGCTCTCACACAAACTATCTGGTGCCAAATTCTTCTCAAAGCTAAACACCAAAAATGGCTACTGGTCAAACTTGACAAGGAGTTACGGCTACTCACGGCATTTAACTCTCCTTTTGAAAGACATTGCTTCAACCCTTTGGGTTGGTCATGTCTCAGGATGTTTTCCAGAAAAAAATGGATATGCTCATAGAAAAATGCCCTGGAGCATTAGCGTTAATTGATGACGTAATTATTTATGGAAAAACAAAAGAGGAGTACGACCGAAACCTGAGAAAGTTAATGGAGATTTCAAAGACTGCTGGCCTCACATTCAACAGCAGCAAATGTTCCATAAATAAAAAAAAAAAGTCAGATTCTTTGGTGCTATCTTTGATGAGGATGGGATACACCCAGATCCCCAAAAAGTGGAGGAAATAAAATCACTCCTGAGCCCAACTAATGTTACCGATCTGCAGAAGGTAATAGGGATCCATTACCTACATGGCACCTTTCATTCAGAGGCTTTCAAACCTCACAGCAAGCCTCAGGGAGCTCTTAAAAAAAGATGCTGACTACCAATGGAACAATAGCCACCAGAATTCACTGCAGGAAATAAAGAACATAATATGCAAGGAGATGCTACCCATCAAAAAAATCTATCATACAAGTTGATGCATCGTCCAGAGGGTTGGGAGCTGCACTAATACAAGAAGGCAAACCTATAGCTTTTGCCTCAAAATCACTCACTGAAACCGAGCAGTGCTATGCCAATATCGAGCGCGAACTCCTGGCTGTCGTATTTGGCTGTGAACACTTTCGAACATACATCTATGACTGCTCCTTTGAAGTTGAGAGTGACCACAAGCCCTTGGGAATGATCTGCCTCAAGAACCTAACAGCAGCACCCCCTCGACTTCAACGGATGCTCCTGAGACTCCAGAAATATGACATGATCATAAAATATCGACTGGGCAATGAAATGCTACTAGCTGATGAATTATCTCGGCTACCCAACGAAAGGAACAAAGAAGTCATAGACCTAGACATCAAAGTGGACTTTGTGCAGTTTTCTACTGAAAAACACACTGATTCGTCCAGCAACAGATCACGAGCCCATTTTGCGTGAGCTGAAGATGCAGATCCTAAATGGTTGACCAGACTCTCGCAGTAAACTACACAAAGACCTTCAACTATACCGGTCTTATCGGGATGAACTCTCCATTGAAAATGAGATTCTGCTCAAAGGCAACAGAATTCTGATACCTCCAGCAATGCACGCTGAGGTAGTTACTCGAGAAAATACACTATGGACACCAAGGAAGTGACAAGTGTAAATTAAAAGCAAAAACTTGTTTTCTGGAGTGGAATCAACAATGACATTGACACCATAACAACAATGTGCCGTATGCCAAGAGCTCCAGAAATCCCAACCCGCTGAAACCCTCATGCCGCATGAGATTCCGGTACAACCATGGCAAATCTTAGCCACCGACCTCTTCAATCTGAATGGAATTTACTATCTCCTTGTGGTGGATTATTACTCAAAGTACCCCTTCATCCGCAGTCTTCATCAGCAGATTTCTCCAGCAAGGAGATCATTAGTTGTCTCAAACAAATATTTGTTGAGCAGAGTCCCTGAAAGACTCATAAGCGATAATGGCTCTCATTTTAGCTCCCAGCAGTTCAAAAATTTGCTAAAGCCAAGGACTTTGAGCATATTACCAGCTCTCCAAGATACACCCAATCTAACGGCATGGCAGAACGCTGTATTCAGACTGTCAAAGCAGTCATGAAGAAAGCCATGTTGAGCAATCGAGACATAAACATGGGCCTCTTGTGTCTGCGATCGACACCGATGGATCATACTATCCCATCTCTGGGTGAATTGCTTTTTAATCGCAAACTAGTCAGCAATCTCCCCACAAAATGTACAAACCAAAATGTCCATAGGAAGGAAATGCAGAATCGTCTGTTACAGAGACAGTTGCCACAGAAAAGACAACATGACAAACATGCTAAGGACCTTCCCAATCTCAGCGCAGGACAGCGAGTATAAGTACAAAACCAAGAGACGAGAAGATGGACTCCAGCGACCGTTAGAACAAGCCTGCACTGAACCACGTTCCTACATTGTAGAGACGTCATCAGGACAGATTCTTCGCAGAAACCACAGACAGCTCAAGAAAGTTGCCTACACATCCAATATAACACAATTACACATAATACACCCTCGCGTCATACTCAAGTCACACGAACCAATGTACCAGGCTCACATCCTGCAGAAACTCCCAATACGCATGCAAGCATCTGCCAAAACACAGTCCTGCACACATCATACAGTCCAGTACAAACAAACCATCTGTAACAATCACAAGATCGGGTTGTGTCATAACCCTGCCCCCTCAAAAGATACCACCTGTAAAAACTCATCCAGCAACCTTTGGTTAAACAAACAATTCTCTTGTGAAAGAGGGATGTCAACACATGGATTATCTTTCCTTGTTGTTTAATTCGTGCTGTACGAGTTACTTCCCTTAGAAAATAAAGATGTCTTCCGTGAGCTAACATGCTTCGTTTCGCCTCTACACATTCATACTAATAATATTACAAAAAAAAGGTACAATACTCCCCATGTTAAATAAGAATGTTAAATAAGTTTCTAAGTAATAAATTATTATTTTAACACATAACATAAATAACATGCAAGATCATTTTTTATATCCATAGTTTCATTTTTTTTTTTTTTAAATACATTCTGGAAAAAAAAAAAAATACTAATAAAAAAGAGATAAACATTTGAAATAACACGTTTTTTTTTTTTTGTTTTTTAATTTTATAATTTCAGACATTTCATAACTCACTTTTCTGTATGGAGATGCTGAGAAATTTTTTCTTTTTATCGCATTCATCCACATGTAATTCCTTGTATTTCAGAAATGAAAAAACAGTAACTTTCGGTCTTTTTTCATAGTTTTCTTTGCAATTTGGAACAATGTATCGTGCAGGCATGTTAAACATTTTTTAAAAATATATATTTACCTACTCCCGGTTAAGCCGTGGGGCACATGACCAGATTTCACAGAACTAAGGTTGATGACATCAGCAGACTAAATTACGTTAGTTAATAGACCATCTATTACAATAGTCGTGCATACGGCCAAGAAGTAACAAAGGGAGAGAGACAGACTAAGGTATGTACTTGAACTGATGAAATTTGTTAAATATTTGTGTGGTCTGAAGATAGCGGTTTTGGTAGGATAGAAACCGCTATCTTCAGACAATTCTCACCTGGAACCGCAACGTCTATCAACTGCGCCACGGGCCCCGAAGGGCGATCAAGGTTGAATTTTTTGATCTTTTAAATTCATATCTATTATCTGATCTTCCATGGTCAGGTCTGTACCGAATGGTATATATTATTTTAATTGGAATTCATTGAGATGAGTACTATTTATTAATTTTTTAAGGAATAGTTGGCCGAAATGTTGTGAAACAACTAAGAAAAGATGAGGATAATAGTTTGCAATAAATAAAAATTAATAAATAATACTCATCTCAAAGAATTACAATTAAATAATATATACAATTCGGTATGGACCCGACCATGGAAAATCAGATAATAAACATGAATTTATAAGACCAAAAAATCCAACCTTGATCGCCCTTCGGGGCATGTGGCGCAGTTGATAGAGACGTTAAATCTCTACGATTCCAGGTGAGAATTGCCTGAAGATAGCGGTTTCGATCCGACCCAAAGCCAGCCAGAGGCTTACTTAGCCAAAACGTGGTGAGGCAACAACTACGGAAGTAATTGCAGTGAATACAGTCAGGAGATCAGAGTTCCTATCCATCGCACCTGACGAAGGCCAGAGGAATAGTTGGCCGAAACATCGTGAAACAACTAAGAAAAGATGACAACAATGACATTGACACCATAACAACAATGTGCCGTATGCCAAGAGCTCCAGAAATCCCAACCCGCTGAAACCCTCATGCCGCATGAGATTCCGGTACAACCATGGCAAATCTTAGCCACCGACCTCTTCAATCTGAATGGAATCAACTATCTCCTTGTGGTTGATTATTGCTCAAAGTACCCCTTCATCCGCAGTCTCAGGGAATTCTCCAGCAAGGAGGTCATTAGTTGTCTCAAGCAAATATTTGCTGATCTCTGGGATTTTCTTATTTTCTTTAAAATATCCCAAGAGCGGTTTATGGTCAGTATATGATGTGAATGGCCTTCCATACAGATATTGGTAAAACTTTTTCACCCCCAAAACTACTGCCAATGCTTCCTTGTCAATTTTGGCATAATTTTTTTCTGCTGGTGCGAGGGTCCTTGGTGCAAAAGCTATTGGTCTTATGGATCCATCCTCCATGATGTGCAATAGTACAGCACCTACCCCATATGGGGAAGCATCACCTGCCACTGTCACTGCTTTGTTTGGGTCGAAGTGCATCAACACTTTTGAGGAATTTAATTTTTCTTTTGCTTCCTCCCATGTCCCATGCTTCTTCTTGTTTCGACGTCCACTCCCATTTTGATTCCTTCTTCAATAACTGATGCAAAGGAGCCAGAATATTTGAAATGTTCGGAATGTACTGGGCATAGTAATTTATCATACCCAGAAAAGCTTGTAGCTCCTTTACTGATGTTGGGCATGGCGCCTTGTTGATGGCTTTCACTTTTTCTTCTGCCGATTTTATTCCTTCCCTGTTTACTATATGGCCTGGATATAATACCTTTGCATTTTTCCCGGTTTAGCCGAATTCCACATTTTTCCAGCCTGTTCAAAACTTCCTCCAGTGTTTTTTTCTGGTTTTACCTGTCAGTAGAATGTCATCAATTCTAATAATTACGTTTCCAATTCCCTGCAAAATGTTTTCCATAGTTCTTTGAAATATTCCTGGGGCTGATTTTAATCCATAACATAATCTGTTGTACATGAAAAGGCCTTTATGAGTATTAATAGTTGTTAATTTTCTTGATTTTTCATCCAGTAATAATTGCTGATAATCTTGGCTTAAATCTAGCTTGTTATAAGATTCATCTCCTCCTAATGTCGCATACAGATCTTCCGTTTTTGATATCGGATAATTATCCAATTTAGTGACTGGATTAATTGTCACTTTATAATCACCACAAATGCATACAGACTGATCTGCTTTTAAAATAGGTACTATTAGTGTAGCCCATTCAGAGAATTCAACTGGTGAAATTATTCCTTCTTTTTGCAGTCTCCCTAATTCAACACAACCTCATGCTTTGCTAATATTTCTTCCAGTTTGTCTTGGTCTGCCTCCTTCACTGTTTGCACCTTGAAAATCTCTTTCCATGGCAATCTCACGTGTTACAGCCAGTTTCTGACTAGGAGTGTGGGTGAATCCCCCTCTACCACAATTGACGGTAATTCCACCCGACGACTGTCCAACTGAACTGGAACTTTCGTTTGGCCAATCACCTGAATACAATTTCCCATATAAGACTTAAAACGTACTTTTGAGGGCTCCAACAACTTTTTATTGCTTATTTTTTTCCACGTTTTCAGTCTCATTATCGTTACAGATGCGCCTGTATCTACGTTCATAGAAACCCTCTTGTCACAAATGTTGGTATCTACACAATAAGGGTCCACTCTTTCCAGTGGCGCTCTGATTCTATTTATGGTATAAACTTCCTCGGAATTATTTGAGTCTGTGCCTTCTATTTCTATTTGCCTCACCAAATTTTTTTCTTTTCTACCCTATTAGCTGATTTCTTTTTCATGTTTAATTTAAAGCATTTATCCACTATGTGCCCTCGTCTTTTACAGTAGTGACACATGGCATATCTAAAAGGACACTTACTTGCTTCGTGTGTTGTTCCACAATGGGTACATTCTTCTTCCAACCTTCCATGTGGTCTATTTTCATGTTTTATTTTTTCAGACTGTCCATGTGGTGGTGCAAAAATTATGTTTATTTTTTTTGTATGAAAGTCCTGTAAATGTTTGGAAGCCGATTCGATGTTGACCGCTACGTTGAAAGCTTCGTTAAAGGTGATAGTGTCTCTCTCTGCAAGTAGTCTCCTCTGAATGTTATCATCGTTTACTCCTACGAGTTTATCCCGTAGCATTTCACCAAAAAATGTTCCAAACGATAATCTTCACACATGCTTCTTAACTCTGCCACATAGTCTGTGATTGACTAGGAGTGTCAGAAGTCGCCATTAAAAAAGGAGTGATTATTTAGACTCGCTATCTTTCGAAGCTTATAACAATATAAATAATGTAATTTAAACCCTAATTTTTTTTTCAATAAAAGGAGCAAAGACCAAACTTTAAAATAATAAAAGGTTTTATTGAAAACTATACAATATTTTTTTAAAATCGGTTTTCTTTAAAAAAGATTTCACGAAATTCAACGAATTTTAACTTAATCTAAATATAATAAATATATATAAATTCAAAAAAATCACTTACCTATATAAAATACTAATCAATTGATGCTTCCATTCTTTATTTATTCGTCCATATTCATATTTTATATTCCATGTATTTTTTAAATAAAAGAATTTTTTTAAACAACTATTTGAAAAGACCGCCATTACGTAAGCATTAACTGGTGTTAGCTAGCCGGTGTTTCTTCCTGTTTTGAGATACAGATGGATAAAAGGGGGTAAAAACAACAAATACGCATGAGCCGCCAAGCTTTGTGAATGAAGAAATATGTGTCACCGTAGTCAAAAATAATTAAATCTTACTTATCAGTTTTTGGCTTTAAAAAAAAACACTCGGCAAATTTTTTTTTTCTTCTGCAAACATGAGTTTTTGATTTAATATATTTTATTTCTTCTTTATGGAGTGAATTTTTTTTTTAAATATCTAAAAAAAACATTGAATAAAATAGAAAAAAATTGTCGTAATTCCTACAAAATTTTCTGGACAATATAACAAGATTATAAGGTTTCACTTAAAAAAAAATCCAACATGGTTTTAAAAAAAAAGGTTTTAAACTTTGGACTTTACAGGTAAATTTGCAAATAACTATTCTTTTTTTGTTTTAAATTAGCTTATTTTATTTATTAATCTTTTATCTTCAATTTGTGACATATAAATTTGAGGTGAGAAAATTAATTATTTTCATTTGAATAGACATTTCAAAATGGGGGGGGGTGAATTTAAAAAAAAACGCTTGTACTCTCTCCAATAAACCGAATATTTTATATTCGGTTTATTGGAGAAAGTAAAATTTCAGATTGCCCCTGAAAATATCGTAAAAATTGAACCATTAGAAAAATTTTGATAGATTTTTAAACGTTTAAAAATTGAAAAAGATTTAACTCATAAAATTCAATCGATTTCATTACGTAAAAAAAAATGGCTGCATGAACGCACGCAGGCACTTTGTAAACACTGTTTTTCAAAAATAAAAAATAATATTTATATTATTTTTTAAACAACTTTAATAGTTTATTTTGGAAGTATATTCCATAAAGAAAATAAACCCACTTTTAAAAGAGAAATTACGATTTTTTTATATTTTATTCGCAGTTTTATGTTAAGGGTGTCAAAAATTCACCCAAAATTCTGACACACCCAGTGATCGACTCGCCCGGTTGACAGTTTCTTGTATAGAACTTTGTTTTCTGAACGATCACAGGCGGCTTTTGGCTGAACTAGTTCTTCATCAGTGTGACAAGTTTGTCAAATTCTTTATCTTTCGCTTTTTTCTGAGGCTAATAAACTTGATATTTGTTTGTGCATGTTATATGGAGATAGGAAACCAACCCAGAACATTCTACATAAGGAACCGAGTCACCAGTTTTCACCGGACTCTTGTAAAACAGAGACTTCTCCCTGAACATTAACACGCTGTATTAGTCTCTATGTAAATACGTAAACTTCTCTTTCAGTAATCAAACCACAGTGTATATTTATTTATTCCTTTCACAGTCTTTGATATGTCTGAATAATAGGCCACCTTAGGACATATCAGTACACCTTACTCCCACAAACCGATAAAAGAATAGCTTGTCTCTTCTTCACATGAGTAGTATCCTCAGGTATCTCACTTGCTTCAAAAAAGTTTTCCAGATGCTCGATATATTGGTCCCATTGTTCACTTGAACTATCGAACGATTCCAACTGACCGAAGGTAGCCATAATTCGTTTTTTGTTTGAATCGTCGTCGCCAATTTGTAATAAACTCACACAAGCACAGTAAACAAGAACTTGTTTTTATTAGCCGCTATTTACAAACCTCCCTTTGACTGTTAAACCTTTTTTTCTCTTACTGAACTCTTCTTAGAAAAAAGGCAGAAAAAGATACATCATCGAGATCCACGAGGTCTGTAAGAGTCAGTCAATAAATTATCTTATTCATTTTATATTTCCTGTTTAGTCTGTTTTTATTATCACAAATCCTTCAAAACATTACATGGTATTAGAAGTGGAAAAGAAAAAAAATTATTTGCAGAACAAAGAACTTATATGAAAGAAAAAAAAACACGGACATTTTGCTATTACTGATTGCACACACGCAATATTGGAAGTACCGAGAATCAAAAAGAAAAATGTTATTTTCTTCACAGAAATAGTAAGTGTGCTTTATTTATAGGAAAAAAAAATATTCAAACTATTCTCATTGGGAAATATTAAAAACTGAAGAAGAAGGAAAAATTGACTGGCAAGCTAACATAAAAGTCACTACCACAATCGAAAAAAAGAAAAATAGTCAAAATAGTCAGGCTAGATACAGGCGCAGATGTGACTGTAGTACCAGACCGGTTCTTTATAATAAAGCGGATGGATAAAAGATTATATGGACCAGGTCAGAGCAAAATAAAGGTGATGAGGAAAATAGATGCTATACTGTGTTATAGGAAAAAATTTCACAACAAGAGCTGTACATTGTTAAAGACTTAAGGGAACCATTGTTGGGTGAACCAGCAATTAGAGCTTTACACTTGTTGAGCAAAATCAACTCTATAGAAAGCATAGATCACCAATACAAACAAAAATTTCCAAAAGTAGTTACAGGACTAGGAAAACTGGATCATGTTTATAAAATACATTTGGATAAGACTGCTCAACCTTTTTCAATTACAACTCCCAGATGACTAACACTTCCTATGAAACAAAATATCCAGGATGAGCTTAAAAGATTAGTAAGTGAAGACATCATCCGCCCGATCGAAACACCTACTGATTGGTGTGCTCCTATTGTAACAGTTCCAAAGAAGGGTGGTAAAATCAGACTTTGTGTTGACTTCACTAAACTTAATGAAAGTGTGAAGCATGAAAATTTCCCACTACCTTCTCCAGACCAGTTATTAGCTCAACTTGATGGAGCCAAGATATTTAGTAAACTGGACTGCAACAGTGGATTCCATCAACTTGTGTTGCATGAAGATTCTCAGAAGCTTACCACTTTCATTATGCCATTTGGAAGATATTGCTACAAACGTTTGGAATAAATTCAGGCCCTGAAATTTTGCACTACGAAATGACAAATATTTTGTCAGAAATACTAGGGGGTCATCTGTGACATAGATGATGTTCTTGTTAGTGGAAGAAGCCAGCAGGAGCATGACCAGCATTTGGAAATGGTGCTAGAAAGGATAAAAGCAGCAGGAATGACGTTAAATGATAAATGTGTATGCTCTGTTAGCAAAATCAAATTTATTCGGCAAATGATTTCAGAAGAAGGTATCCAAATAGACACAGAGAAGATTAAAACAATCATGAACATGACCAGACCACAAAACATATCTGAACTATGACGACTCTTAGGGATGGCAAATCATGTTGGTAAATTTGCTGAAAATTTAGCAGAGACCACAAAACCACTCCGAGATCTTCTGAAGAAAGACAATGCATGGATTTGGGATGAGCCTCAGGAAACTGAATTTAACACTAAAGAAAAATCTGAGTTCTGCAGCGGTACTGCTCCACTATAGTGGTGATAAGCCAACAAAAATTTCAGCTGATGCATCTTCCTTTAGGTGGAGTGTTGCTCCAGAAACAAGGGAATGACTGGAGACCTGTATTTTATGTCTCAAGATCACCTACCGAAACTGAACAAAGATATGCTCAGGTTGAAAAAGAAGTCCTTGCGGTCACTTGATGTTGTGAAAAATTTGTTGACTTCTTGATTGGACTGCATAAGTTCATAATTGAAACAGATCACAGGCCATTATTAGCATTACTAAAAACTAAATGCCTTGATGAACAAGAATACAGCGTTTCCATATGCGCCTAATGAGATTCACCAATGAGATTACACATACTGCTGAGAAAAATCTCATTACAGCAGACACACTGTCTGGAGCTCCAAACAGCCTACCAACCAAACACGAATTCGAGCAGGAGACAGAGACGGACATGTTCATCCGTTCAATTATACAAAACATCTCTGTTACTGATAAGAGATTACAGGAAATAAGACTGAAACAACACACTGATAAAATCTGCAGTCAAGTCATGAACTATTATAAAACGGACCATTGGCCTGAAACTGCTATGCAAGACCCTCAACTGAGACCCTACTGGTTTATAAGACAGTACCTTACAATTTACCAAGGACTCTTACTATAGAAGAGCTGACTCATCATCCCTGCAGATCTTCAAAAAGATATCCTAGATCGTTTTCATGAGGGACACCAAGGTATAGTAAATGTTTGGTGGCCAGGCCTTTCAAAACAAATAGCGGAAAAAATAGAGCAATGCAGTATTTGTGAAAAGAAAAGAAAATATCCACGAGAACTACTACAACCAACCAAGTTGCCTGACTATCCTTGGCAAAAACTTGCAATAGATTTATTTGAATTGAATGGCCACAAATACCTGATAGTCATAGAATATTATTCAAGATGGATAGAAATATCTCATCTAGAAAATACTCTTGCAGGTTGTATTGTAAACCACTGCAAATCAATATTTGCTAAGTACGGTATACCTGAAATGGTAATAAGTGACAATGGCCCTCAGTTTATATCTAAAGACTTTCTGGGGTTTGCTAAAGTCTATGGCTTTATTCATCTCACTAGCAGCCCACATCATCCACAAGGTAATGGTGAAGCAGAACACACTCTCCAGACAGTTAAAAATCTTTTTAAAAAGTCAATGATCCTTACATTACTTTACTTAATTACCACACTACTCCACTACAGCATGGCCAAATCCTGCAGAATTGTTGATGAATAGGAAACTCAGGACTCGCGTTCCAGTACTCCCCCACCAAAATGAAAATTATCAACAAAATGTTGAAAAATTCAAAGAAGCAGATGTTCAGGTCAAAAGGAAACAAAGGGCGTATTTTGACAAACGTCATAGAACTAGAGAACAAACTCCCGTTACCCAAGGACAGGCAGTTTGGTTGAAAACACCTAAAACGAGCCCAGCCAAAGTGGTAGATACTATTACTCCAAGATCAGTCCTGATTGAGACTGATTCAGGATTATTTCTTCGAAAAAGAAATGAGCAAATTAAGTTTCCTCAAATACACAGACAGAATTGTCTTAGCAAACACATCCAGAGACATTCCTTATCTTATGGAACAAACTGACCTGACAGATCTGCAGTCAACTCTACACCAGGATATCCAACCTTTTAATTTAGAAAGTCCCAAAGTAAAATATACAAAGAGTGGTAGAAAAGTTCAACCACCAAAGAAACTCTCACTATGAATTTGGGACTTGAAAGAGGGATGTAAGATAATTTGAATTACCTCGCCAATTTGTAATAAACTCACACAAGCACAGTAAACAAGAACTTGTTTTTATTAGCCGCTATTTACAACTGTAAGATAATTTGAATTACCTCCCTTTGACTGTTAAACCTTTTTTTCTCTTACTGAACTCTTCTTAGAAAAAAGGCAGAAAAAGATCCACGGGGTCTGTAAGAGTCAGTCAATAAATTATGTTATTCATTTTATATTTCCTGTTTAGTCTGTTTTTATTATAATAAATCCTTCAAAACATTACAACAACAATGTACAACTGTCATGGCGTCCACACATGTGTGGTGAAAAGCCGGATGTTAGTTGGTTTCTTAGTTCAAGGGAAACTACTCTGTCTGAACCTTGTTTACATACATTACACATAGTTTTTAACTTTTAGTTTTACACAACAAAAATAGAACTTTTTAAATAATGGTGAAGCAAAGATAAGTAAGTCCAGCAGACGAGCCTCGTTTAGGTCACGTGACATGTGACACCAGTGCTTCTACCATTATTGACTCTTTGAATGATGGATATAGAAAGCATGAGCCAATTTTGGAAAAACTATGAGGAAGCGAAACTGTTTCTAAGAGAAAAAATATTTTGCATGCGGAAGGTCCGGTGTGTCTCATTTCGTCTGTTTTATTTACAAAAATATTTCTTAAAAAAAAAGAAAAAAAAAAAAGAAAAGTTCTTTGAACTGCTTTATGCAAACAAACATTTCAACTTTGCTGTTAAAAAAAATCTGTTTTCCTTTTTACATTGACTTATTTTGTCTTTGGTTGCAATTATTTATTTTTTTTATTTGCACTTGTTTGTAATGGTTATTGTAAGAAATTCTGCAGAAATAAGCAAGCCTTTTTTTATTGGACGCTTTCTCCGCCCACGGATTTGTTTTAACCAATCAGATTGCATGCTATAACTGGCTGCCCAGAATGTCATTCGGCGCCAATTTTCCTTTTCAGATCAGATTCCAGGAAGACGTCGAGTTGGACACACATGGATTTCTGACTCGAATCCTAGAAGACGCATGGCGGAACAGACTGAATTCTCACTCGAATCGAGGCATCGAAATTACTTGTTGCTTCGAGACGTTTTAAATGACCAAATGTGGAGCAGAACTTTATTATTGCAATTACCAATGCCCTTAAGTAGGGTGAATTTTATTTGCACGTTTCTGCTTCAATTTAATGTCTGTCAAGACAAAATTTAGTGTCTACTGTTTGACCCGCCATTGTCCACAATTGGACAGTTTTCTACATGGACTCCTCGTGTATGCCTTGCTAGCAGCCCGACTTAGAGGTCAATACTACAAATCCAACCTGCGCACTACTTTGTCAGTGGGAATCCTACCCAGCCTTTATCGAAGACGAACTATCATTCCCTTAGGGAATGTTACCAGCCCAATAATGGCAGATAGCTGAAGATAATGCATCTTTTACAAACATGGACCTTTTTACTTTAATAAAATTTACATTGAAGTTTCAAGGTGAACTTGTTGTAATTTCTGTTTGATTTTCTTCCATTCTGCCCAGGGCAAAAACCTTGTGAGAGAAATCTCACATTATAGTAATAAATATTCGAAATTTCTTTGAATATCTTCTTTAATTCTTTGAAATAAAAAAAAATTACTTTTAGCTTAACTTTATATTTCACCATTTCGTTTTTTAGTAATAAATGCTTCTCTACATTAAAACCCAACCTTGTGTCTAACTTTGCCCTCGTGAGGAGACAAATAAATAGGAAGTAATATTTCGACCACCATAAAAGCATTACAATACATTTAAACCCTGAAGAATTTCCGCCATGTGCACTTGTTGTTCTAAGTTAACAACTAACCACTACTTGTGTTTCAAACTTTAAAAAAAAAGAAAAAAGTGCTTTAAAATAGTAAAAACACTAAAGCTTTTTTCATTTTCGAAGGGAGGTTTCAGGCGCCCCTATTATCCCAAAGAACCAGCTATGTAAACACTTTGCAATATTTTTCAATAATTATTTTAAAAAATTCTTTACAATCAATTTTTATTTAAAATTAATAGATTATTTTCTAAAATATTTTGTTTATATATGTTTACATTTTGTTTTTAAGTAAAATTAAGAAATTGATTTAAAAAATATTGTTTATATCCATCTTCATTCAAAAGGGTTACTTTTCGGTAGCTTCACCACTTGTTAACCTAAATTCCCCAAATGTGAGAACGAGGCTTGTCTTCTGGATCTACTTATCTTTGCTTCACCTAAATAATTTTGAAAGAAATATTGTTCACGAATCTTTTTCAATTTTAAATTTTAACAAACAATATAAACCTTTTTACATTTTAATTTTGAAAGAAGGAAAACGTAACAAATTTCAATTTGTTACCCAAAATATTGAAAATAATTGAAAGAAAATACACGTAAAAATTAATAAATTGCAATAGAATACGTGTGTTTAAACTAGTAGTTTAAAACTACTCAAGAAATTTAATAATAATCACGTGATTCAATTTTGAATTAAAAAATCACATTGCTTAACATTATAAAAAGTTCTATTTATATTGTTTAAATTTAAACTTAAAAAAGTCTTCATGGTTTAAAATTAGAAAAAGGTTCTATTTATATTGTTTTTAATTAAAATAAAAAACAGAGTTTTCATAGTTTACAATTATAAAAAGTTCTATTTCTATTTAATGTTTTTTTATATGTTCTGATAATTTAATATTTCTATTTCTATTAATATTGTTTATCATTAAAAAAGAAAAAAAGAAAAAAAGGTACTCATTGTTTAAAATTATTAAAAAATTGTTTACATTGTTTTCATGGCAACGTAACAGTGACTACAGGAATTTAGTCCCTTTTATGTGATAGCGGGTTCAAGATTAGTTTTCCACCTAAGCTCCAGTCCTGCCACAAGGGCAAGTTTTACCTGATTTTTTTTTATAATAAAATGATTCTCACTATATATAAATTCAAGTTTTACGCTATCTTTTTTGTTTATTAAATTGTTAGGTGAAACAACAGAATGGTTACAAAACAACTGCCGGTCTGGTAACAAAAGTGCACAAGTACCAATAAAGTATATATATATATATATATATATATATATATATATATATATATATATATATTGACTGTTAAACCTTTTTTTCTCTTACTGAACTCTTCTTAGAAAAAAGGCAGAAAAAGATCCACGGGGTCTGTATATATATATATATATATATATATATATATATATATATATATATATATATATATATATATATATATATATATATATTTTAATTGGAATTCATTATTGAGATGAGTATTATTTATTAATTTATTTATTGAGG
>NW_027633511.1:0-39518 GCF_053919585.1 Euprymna scolopes
GTATCCTAGCTAGTAGACAACATATTCTGTGTTCATCTTCTATGTAAAACGATCACCAACTTACAAAAAAAAAAAAAAACAAGCAAAAAAGTAATACCTATTTCCTCTTTTATACGAGGAAAGCAAGGGTAAATAAGTCATCAAACTACACACCTCAATGCCACCATTCCAATGATCTTTAATGAGATACATCTCACGTTTTGCAATATATACATATATATATATATATATATATATATATATATATATATATACATGCATACACAAATATGCACACACACACACACACACACACACACACATATATATATATAATAAAGGAATCTCACTGAAGGTTTTGTAGTAACAGTTTCCCCCAGGGTTTAACTACCTGTAAAATGGTCAAAACCATTGTGTTAAACTACACACTTAAATGCCACAATTTCAATGGTCTTTAACGAGATACGTCTCACGCTTTATCATATATGGTTACCTCCAGTCAGTCTCGACATACTATGGATGTCCATTGTAAGAGTGCCTGTGCATGGAATATTTTGTGGCAGTGGTTGTGTAATCTCCAACCATACCTCCCTGAGTTGGCGTTGTTAAATACCAGTGGCAAGTGGCAGGGAGACTGAACAACAATGCCAAGATAAATGGAGAACACATACAGCACCCAGAAGTTCCAAATGGCCACTCATCTGGTACTAGCCAGACTCAATGTTGCATAACTTCGGTGATCTGACGAGAACCAATGTGTCAATGTGATTATATATATATATCATATATATATATATATGTAATTATATATATATATATGTAATTATATATATATATATATATATATATATATATATATATATATATATATTTCATCTACATACAGTACTGTTTTGCTGTATCACAGCTAATCAGTGTGGCTAAACAGGCAACTACCTCAAGCCAGGAGCGAAATGCGACCGCCCAAACGTCATATATAAACCATATATCAATACCTTGTGGTATATCTACATACATATTTACATACACAAATATGCGCATATACATGCACAAATGTGCAGGTATATATGCATACACGAATATGCACATATACATACATACACCCATATATACATACACGATGTATAGCGCATGTATTAATATCTATATGTGTAATAAAGGAATCTCATTGAATGTTTTGCGGTAACAATTTCCCCCATGAACAGGGTTTAACTACCTGTAAAATGTGCAAAGCCATCGTGTGCAAGAATATGGAGCTTGGCAGCCAGTGTGTCACTGCAAATACATCATCGGCCATCAACATTCCATGGCATTGCTCATTCGTTACTGCTGCTCTACTTCTCAAAGAACCGTCTACCTGCTTTTCTTGCCATTCTTATTGGCAAGACAAAAGTATCTGTAGACTATCGCAATTGAAAAGATGCCAACATGTTTTTAATGCTTCTTTTTTATCCTCTTTACTTTCTTATTAGCATTTATCCCTTAACAAAAAATATCTAAGAAAGGTGTTTAAGAGCTTTTAATTAGTATGAAATGGCTAAAGCATTCCACTCGTGTCAATCACGATCGAAAACCTTTAAGGAAATTATTGGTACAGCACTGCTATATATGTTACGCCGTTCGTCTTGTGGGCCTAGAGCGAAGATGTTCTTAAAAATGGAGGTGATAGTTTCAACGTTAATTATATTTTATTCATTCTCCCTTTAATCCAGGAGAGATCGGCTATCACTGACATTTGTCGTAATAACGCGACAATAAAATAATAATAATAATAATAATAATAATAATAATAATAATAATAATAATAATAAACCACATATCTATAAGTTCTCTAACCCAACCCTATCCCCATTGCCACATCACTACCCCCCCTCCGAAAAAAGAGCGAGACCAAATAACCAAGTAGAGTCAAGGAGGAAGGAAAGACCGATGAACGGACCAGACTTCAGCCAAATAAGTGCGAAGAGAACTGGGACCTTGGGGAGGCTTATTGCCACTCAAATCCCAGCAAAGACCAATAGCTGTTGTTGACGAGAAATCAATAGCAAGCAGCTGTTATGATATTACAAATTTATTTGCAAATGTTATCGAAAGAGGTGGAAAGTACTGGAAACCTGGGAAGACTTGTTTTTACTCAGCTTCCAGGAAACACCACAGGCTATTTTCAGGGAAAGATCTCTGAAGACCTGCGTGAAAGCTCCTTGTGAGTCAATAATAATGACAGTAAGAAACACTGAGAAAATCGACAAAAAAACAAAGCAAAACAGATAAAGGATAAGACGAGAAAAGAAAATTGGGAAGAAAAACAACTACATGGAAGATTCATAAAGATCACAAAAGATGAAAATAACGAAAACACTTGGACACATAAGCAGAGAAACTGAATCCCTAATAACTGCAGCACAAGATAACTCGATAAGAACCAACCACATCAAAGCAAAGATCGATAAAACACAAGAAAACAGTAAATGCAGACTCTGTGGACAAAGAGAAGAAAGATAAACCATATAGTAAGTGAATGCAGCAAACTGGCCCAAAAGGAATACAAGAACAGACACGACCAAGTGGGAAGGGAATTATGCAAACAACTGCATCTCAAAAGCACAGACAAATGGTACAAGCATAAACCCACAACAGTACTTGAAAACGAGAATCACAAAATCCTATGGGACATGGACATACAGACAGATAAACGCATCCAAGCAAGAAGACTGGATGTTGTAATAATTAACAAGAAACAAAAATCCTGTCAAATCATAGACTTTGCTGTTCCAGTTGACTACAGGGTGAATATCAAAAAAAATGAGAAACGGAGCAAATACACAGAGCTGAAAGGGATTTGGAAGATGAAGAAAATCAAAATAATATCTATAATAGTAGGAGCACTAGGAACAATCCTGAAAAACTTTGAAAAAAGAATAGGAGAAATTGGAATCAGAGAAATGTCTTGAAAAATACAACAATAATGAAAACAGCTGAAAAACCCTTGCATGTGGAGACTAACACACATAAACTACAAGTGCAGGCCAGACAAACTGCTGCAGAGACAAAACATGAGACGCTAATGGAACCAAGAACATAGAAGCTACATACCTCTAAGTTCTCTAACCCCACCTCACCTCTCCATTACCACATCACTGCACCCCCCCCCCAAAAAAAAAAGAATGAGACCGAATAGCCAAGTAGCCAAGGATGAAGAAAAGACCGAGGAGAGAGCACTGACCAGACCTCCACTATATAAGTGGGGAGAGAACTTGGACCTTGGGGAGGCTTATTGCCACTCAAATTCCAGTAAAGACCTATAGCCGTTGCCAACGATCAATCGTAAGCAGCTGTTGCAATAATGCAAATTTATTTGCAAATGTTATCGAAAGAGGTGGAGAGTACTGGAAAATCTGGGGAGACTTGTCACTCAGCTTCCAGGGAATACCACAGGCTGTATTCAATGAGATCTTTGGTGACCTGTGTGAAAGCTCCTTGTGAGCCAATAATAATAATAATAATAATAATAATAATAATAATAATAATAATAATAATGTCTAAACTCACTGAAGAAGGCTGAAGTGGGCTGGAATATTTGATTGATATAGTTTTCCTTTAGAGAAAAAAATTGGTTATAAAATTGAGTTCTTATATATTCAATTCTACGGTGCTTTTCATTGTAGAAATATTGGATCTGTTACCCATACACAAGTCACCAGCGTACTGTCTATACAATATCAAGACATTACACTTCTATTTGACACCATGAGAGATCGGCTATTATCGACATTTGTCGTTATAGCTAGACAATGAAGAAACAAAATTATTAAAGCAATGTCTATAACTCACTAGAGGAAAGTTGAAGTTGACCGAAATATTTGGTTTATATTATTGGTTTCTTCATTATAATAGCGAAATTCGAAAATAGAAATATTGAATTTCAAGTAAAACCAATGGTGTCTACTTAGTTGTCATATTGCAGTAATGAACATATCCAAACATTACGGAAAATGATAAGATAAAAAATGAATTATTAATAAAAATAGTTTTTGAAGACAATAAGCAAAAATTGAGTTTTGCCAAAAAAAAAAAAAAAAAAAAAAGAAACCGGAGAGGCCAAGACATAACAAGGAAGGTAATTATTTTCTGAAAACTTTGAAAATCTTAGGCTAATTTAGCAAAACTCAATTTTCGCTAATTGTCTTCAAAAGCTGTTTTATTAATCATTTTCATTTGTCGTTAAAGCTTGACAATGAAGAAAAAAATAACGATGTCTATAAGCCACTGAAGAAGGCTGGTGTCAGTCGAAAATTTTCATATGATTTCCATTTATTAAAAGATCTTTTAGTATTAAATTTGATTTAAAAAAAATGATTCCTTACATTTTTTAATTCTTCAATTAAACAAAGTTCCATTTCTTTAACAAACAATTGCTTCTAGGTGAACCATCTTTGCAGAGAAAATGGAAGAGTTTTGGTCGACCTTTTTTTCTTTTTATTTTACAACCGAACCACTACTTATCAAGGCCAGGAGGCCACTCGAGGATAAAGGTTATTGGGTATACATTAGTCAATGTGATTATAGCATAGTGAACATAAGTAGTGGGAATTTTGTCAATTGGATATCTTAGGGTGGGCGGTTCATCAAGAACTTGTTTATGTTGGACTTGAAGACAATCAGATTGTAGTCAGCTGGAAAGCAGGCAATCGGAAGAGAGTTCCACAGGCGTGCGGTTCTGAGAAAGAAGCTTTGTTTGTGGAATCTACATTTAGGTTTAGGCACAGATAAAGAGTGTGGGAAATTGTTGATAGCGGTTTGGGCCAGACGAATGTTTTTCGTAAAAGTTTGACTAGTGAGAACCATAAATTGGAGCTCAGATGAGCACTTACCATAAAAATAATGATCAAGCAGAGACAGGCTCGCAACGTCTCTTCTGTGGGAAAGAGGTTGCAGGGAAGAGAAAAATTCATCAGAATTATTTTATAATCCCTATTTTCACTAGAACTCTAGCAGCAACTGACTTAACGATTTCAATTTTAAGTATTTTTTTTTTTTCAGATTAACTAATGTGGCTTCATTTCTTTAATTGTGAGGTGACGGCTGTTCAGTGGTTAACGATATGGACTGACAACCTGAGTGTCCAAGTAGTCGTTGCATGTCAACACCCGGGACCCACACGTATGCAGACAGTTGCAAGGAAACAAAGACAAGGAAAGAATTTTACTTGTTTTTTTTTTCAATTGAAACAACAGACATTTATTTACAGGTACTTCCAGAATAATGCTGTGTCTCTTGTTCAAAAGGTTTTGCGTACTCTAATGTACTTAAATAACAAGACTCTGCTGTGTCAAACACATGGTACTCTGTCCAGCCATGTTTACGACACATCTTTCTTTGTCGCTCTCGGGACACGTGTGTAACACATCTGTTTCTGTCTTACTACCCCTATTTATCAGGACTCCACATTCCTTTTAGCTTTACTTAAATCTCGACAGAAACTCATTAAAAACTGTTTGTCTGTCATGCCATTAAACTTTTCTTGCGAGCATAATAAGAAATCTCAGTGAAATGTTTTTGGCAAGAAATTTCCCATGACCAGGGTTTAAGTACCTGTAAAATACTCAGAGTCATTGTATGAAACTACTTTTTTTTTAATAAGAATCGTTCTAGACAAAGCATGAAGCCACTTGATGTAAGGCGGTAACAAGAACAAAAGATGATTATCACAAAGACAGAAAATGCCTATTGACCTTAATCTTGAAAAGACCAAAGTCATAGATAAGAAGAAAACTGTCAGCAGTTCTTGGAAAGAAACTACTTGAAAATGAAACTGTATTATAATCAGGTATCAGAACAGCGAATTGGTGAAGACCACTAAACAAATGAGTTCAACGAGCTGGAACAAAGGAAGCGGGGAATAGATCAGACAATTCTGAAGAACACATGCCATATTAGTATTTATAGACAAAAGCAACTTCGCGTCTATGAGGAAGATGTTGGAGAGAAGAAATGATTAGGTAAGTCAAATTACAGATACATTTCGGCACTTTGTGTATTCATTTTTCCGGACTGTTGTCCTTATTATCATAGTTGCTCTTGTTTCACCACGTTTTGTCCAACTCATCGTCTGTTTTTTTTTTCAGGTGATTCAGCATATATATATATATATATATATATATATATATATATATATATATATATATATATACCCTGTAGATTATGCAGCCAGACTTTGTGAACACCCTGTAGATTATGCAGCCAGATTTTGTGGGCACCCTGTATATATATATATATATATATATATATATATATATATATATATATATATATATATATATACACACTGAAACAAAAACTAAGGTAACACAAAATAAAGAAATCTCTTATATTGATGAAAATAAAAGGTTAACTAATTCTAACTAAATTGTATCAGTTAATAGATGTCTGAGAAAACATAAAAGTATACCTAATATAAATATTTATTCATTCTAATAATTAGATTAAGGCCGAATATATTTTTAGCTTATACGAAATAAATTGAAATAAGAAAAAAGTGTAAACAAATTCTATGAATAGTTTCGTATTGAAACCTAAATACACATTATCTAGATTTAACCATTGTTAACATAATCTTAGACTGAGTAGGTATTAAACTTAATTTAATGTCAAATGAACGAGTACACTGAATAGGATGGATAGCAATTACTGAAACTGTAATAATGGTTTTGGAAACTTAGCTCAAACCCTGACAATTTCAACGATTAATTAAAAAATATATAAATAAATTAATTAATTAATTAAAAATTAACGTAACACCGTAAGTTAATGTAATTGAATAATAATTAAATATGAGTATGTGGACACTGCTGTATTATTCAAAATCAATGGAATTATAAATACATTTGAGCTAATTAATTACCTAGGGACTATTTTTAATACATTAAGTGTAATGTTGGAATTTTTTTGTACCAATAATAATGCATCCCCCCCCCCTGTTTGCATTTATTATTTATATTCTGGTTCTTATATTTGATTTTTTGTATTTCGTATTTTTTATGATTCTTAGTTTCGTATATTTTGGGTTTGTACGAAACTCCCTTTAATTTGAAGGAAAGGGAATTGCTAGCTCCTTGATGACGTCACGAGCCCAGCGCGAAATTCGTGCTCTTTTGAAATTCCGGCGATGAAGATATTGGACATCGTTTCATTGCCCGGCGCTGAAAATGGAATTTTCATGAGCCTCCTTCAAAGAAAAATACCCGGCAAGATTACCCCGGACACGCGACGAGGCGAGCTTCTCAAGACTATCTACGTGGCTATGGTTTGCACGTATTTGGAAGGAGTGTAATTAAAAAAAAAAGTCTTTATTTTACGTGGCTACTGTTTGCACGTAAATGGAAGGAGAGAAATTTCTAAAAGGACTTTAAACGAGAAAAAAAGAAAAAGGCACGTGCCTGACTGGCTTTCAATTTGTGAGTACGTTCCTAAAATTTATTACATATGAGAGAGTGATTAGGAACTAATATTTTGAATCATAATATTGAGTTCGTTAATTGATGTGACATTTTCAATATAAGAACCTGTGTGTTATTTTTTTCATTATATGTTACCTTGGCGTTCTTTGAATTTAATGCAAAGGGAAAAATTTGCAACTAATTTTATTGTAAATAAAATCTCTTCTTCGTTTTGAAACAAGACCTTTATATTTTATTCTTTATCCCCCTCTTTTTTATTTCATGCTTTTATTTCTTTTCAAGCTAGTTACTTTTGCGTCGAATTTATCTGAAAGAGAATAAATTTCCGACATTTTGCAAATTTTTGTCCCTTTATGTAAAAGTAGTTTGGAAAATTTCTGCTTTTATTTGAAAGCACTTTGCAAATTTTTCCCCCTATTAAATACATTTTACAAATTTGTTTTCCCTTATTTAGGAGCATTTTGTAAGTTTATTGCTTTTATTTGAAGGCATTTTGCAAATTTTGTCCCTATATTAAATGCATTTTGCAAATTTTGTCCCTATATGTAAAAGTAGTTTGGAAAATTTCTGCTTTTATTTGAAAGCATTTTGCAAATTTGTTTTCCCTTATTTAGAAGCATTTTGTAAGTTTACTGCTTTTATTTGAAGGCATTTTGTAAGTTTTCATCCGTTATTTAAAGGCATTTAGCAAATTCGTGTCCCTTATTTCAGAATACTTTTCGAATTAAGTGCTCTGTTCGAATAGTTTTTAGTGAATTAAGTTACTATTCGCTCTGTACGATACGATACGTATGCTTTACCCTTTCCTATGTCAAAACCCGTTTTATTCTCATTCTGTCAATGCGGTACTTAGCTAGGGTTAAATACACTCATATCACTGGCCCACTTGTTGACTCTTTCTGTTACCTCCCTTCCCTCATTGTAAACTTGTAACTTAGAGTCCCCCTAGAAGATGCGACGACTACTATCACCAATGAGTTGAGGTGACTGGTAAGTCTGTGTGTGCCTCGAACATTCGACATTCGCCTAAAATTCCCGAATTTAACATAATACGTCTGTACAGATATATTTAGTTTAGTCCTGAATTTAGCATTTTCATGTGCTTCTAATGTCTTTATTTATACCTGTCTAATATATTTTACGTACGCCTAGTGTAGCACACAATTTTTCATATATATTTTTCTTAATAAAAAGAGATTAAGAAATATGTATATACTTTCCATTTTATCCCCTTTAGAATTGAAGTTGTAACTTTCGTAATCCTCTTTCGGAATATAATTTACATTTTACTTGCATTAGTCAAAATTCCACGGGTATTGCGATTTACGTTGGGAGAAACTATAGCATTTTCTGTCTCTAGTCAGTGAATAAGAGATCCTACTAGACTGAGGTAATTTTATTTTTCGTCCTAATCCAGCGTGTTCGATATTTTTTGGAAGCTGGATTTTCCCCACTTTAAGAAACGACTTTTATCTAACTATACCCTGGTGGGGAGCCTAGTAAATAGAGACGCTGTGTCCGAAACAAGTTTTAGTTATATGTTCGTATTTTTTCCCAATATATACATATATAAAAAAAAGGGAATAAGTATATATCCTACTATCTTGATTTATAATGAACACGTACTTTCTCTCACATGTACTGAATGTCTCTGGCTTGTGAATTAACCGGACGATAGTATCACAGACATTGTATTATGTGTTGAAGTCTACTTTATCTAAAACTTGTTAAATTCGCATGTGTGCGATTATTTTCGTATTTTATTGTAAAAAAGGATTTCTCATACATTGAAGATATTTATAATTTTCAATAGCGAGTTCATACTCATTTGCTTTGCGGACTGTGTTATACTGAAAGTTTGTGAAGAAACTAGTTCCCTTTTCTTCGCCTTAGCCCGTATTTGCATTTGGTTATTTGGATTCATTCGAAGATACACATGTGAAATTGGTGGCATATACCCTCCCCCGATGTAGTTATATATTTAAACGCTCTTCCCACTTTTTCCTAGGTTACATTTCAGTGAGGATATTGCTATAAAAGTGTTAAACGTTATTCATTTCCCAGTCAATTAACTTTCATATAGAAGTTTGAATTTTAAATCCACTTAATTTTAATTTTGAGTCATAGTGATCTTTTTAATTTGTGACTGGGGATTGTATCCCTTGATATTTTCACTGCTCAATATGCTGTATTGGTCTTGTTTTCTTTGTGCTATAAGGAACGAATTTTATGCACATACCTTTGTAACCTTTGTGTGTGCATTTTTTTGTGTATAATATTTGAACGCCTATTTTTTGTATTTGTTTGGATTTAGTCCATATTTTTGAAAAAACAAACGCTGCACGATGTTGGTCACTCATTCTTCCGGATTCCTTGTAAGGAAACGAAAGTTTTATTTAGGGAAGATTATCGCCGTCTTAGATTTATTGTGGTTGCAGAGGGAATTACCTAAGCCTTATTTTATGACAATGAAGGCCGATGTCGATGATTGGTTATCATTGGTAGATAATATAACATAATTGTTGGGTGATCGTTCCTTACGTGGGAACGTGGACTATTCACTCGTAGAAGTGGATGCTATTAATGCTGTAGTGTTCTCGTCCCAGGTTCGATTTATTCTCTCTAGGTTGGCAGATGGTGTCGATTCCTTGTGCAACCTTGTGATATTCGAAACCCCTAGGGAGATGCTTAGCGAGTTACCAACTACTAATCCCGAATGTCCAGACTCTAAAAACTGTTTGCTGAGTGCTGGCAGTGAAAAAAAAAACTTTTTGCTGAGTGCTGGCAGTGAAGGCAGTGTTGCAAGTGCCACTTCAGACGATCTGCATAATCAGGTGCTGAAGTTTGATTTCTCTGGCGGGCAGTTTGCCAGTGATATTTTTAAGAAAAATATTGTATTGGGAGTGAGCTTCCCAGGTATCATGAAGAATACCACTCGTGTCCTCAACTTGTTAAGTGTGGGCATGAATATTGTGAAATTCATGGAACAATTTTCGTGGAATGTTGGAATTGTTTTACCCTCTAACCATGTGAGTTTGAAACTCGCATGTGTGGTTATCTACCACAACCTTGTCAGAATAATGAGGAACTTAATCATGACGGTGAGATATTACTCAGATCATGTAGTTCTGACAATAGTCAGTGGTTGAAGGACAGGAGTCAATCCTGTGTGAAAGTGCAAGTTTTGTGCACTTCTTTAAATGCTAATGTTAGCACTGGGAGAGAAATTCTCCATCAAGGGTATAGGGCAGAAAGTACTATATCCACCTCTCAACTTGTAAAAACCAAGAGGAAATGGTTTTGGAAGAGTTATATGAACTCAAGTTGGACTGGGGCGCCCAGATTCATCTTGAGTGTAACTCGATAAAGAATCCCATGGTGGATCCTGTCGAACTTGCTGACTACATGGTGTGTAGTTCAGCTTCTCTGAGTTCCTACGAGAATGTAGGATATGTTGCTCCTTTAAGTAGAACGTTTCCTGTTTTGGAGTCACATGCACATGTTTAAATGTTTTTTGAAGATCTGCATTGATGTAGTTTTCTGCAGTATTGCAAGAGCTATCGAAGTCAAGCTCGATTTGTCCTGGGGTGTTTCTGAGGCGCTCAGGACCATCTTATATTTAGTTAGAAGTGAGTTTTCTGATGCTGAGATGTTTGCTTCAATGCTGAACACAAGAAGATTGGATCTTTCCTTGATAGGGCTCTTCCATAAGTATTACATCTCCAGCTACCTGGGCGTTTCTGACACCTATACTCAACTTTGTTTGTTTGGCTATATGTATATAGCTATACAAACGTTTAAAACTGTAATTGCCCTGCATAATTTGTGCAGGATTTGGGTTTCAGTTTTATTTCATTCCACCAAGTTGAAGAACTTATCAAAGTATAGGGTTGATTGGATTCGTCCCTCTTGTAGCACCGGTGTTGATCTCACTGGTTTCTTGTGGTTACGAGGGAGCTGAGATTTTGGTGTTCGCCAGAGATAATATAAAGATGAGGAGGTTGGATGGTAAGTGAAATTATCAAGCTTTTATACTCTTTTATATGTAAGTAGTTAATTATCTGGCGGAATATTCTCTGTTCAAACATCTGTTGCAACCTTGAATCTGATCATTAGTTTTAAATTTGTGAATCTGGTTAGGTACTCCTCTGTTCAAACCTAAAACATGAAGGTTTTAATGTGAAATTTTATAGAATAAGCTTATTTGAATTTTTCTGCTTTTTTGTTCTGATATGTGTTTCCTGGAGTTCTTCTGACCATGCGTTGTGTGGTATATGTATATATATAAAGAAAAATTTTGTATTGTAAATTTTACAGGTGTCATCCAACTGTAGGTTGACTGCCATTTCCTGTTGGGGGAGAATGTTGGAATTTTTTTGTACCAATAATAGTGCATCCCCCCTGTTTACATTTATATTTATATTCTGGTTCTGGTTTTTGTATTTCGTATTTTTTATGATTCTTAGTTTCGTACATTTTGGGTTCCCTTTAATTTGTAGAAATTCACGCTCTTTTGAAATTCCGGCGACGAGGATATTGAACGTCGTTTCATTGCCTGGCGCTGAAAATGGAATTTTGACGAGCCTCCTTCAAAGAAGAAAACCCGGCAAGATTACCCCGGACACGCGACAAGACAAGCTTCTCAAGACTATCTACGTGGCTACAGTTTACACGTATTTGGAATGAGTGTAATTTAAAAAAAAAAAGTCTTTATTTTACGTGGCTACTGTTTGCAAATGGAAGGAGAGAAATTTCTAAAAGGACTTTAAACGAGAAAAAAAGAAAAAGGCACGTGCCTTACTGGCTTTCATAATATTGAGTTCGTTTATTGATGTGACATTTTCAATATAAGAACCTGTGTGTTATTTTTTTCATTATATGTTACCTTGGCGTTCTTTGAATTTAATGCCCGCAAAGGGAAAAATTTGCAATTAATTTTATTGTAAATAAAATCTCTTTTTCGTTTTGAAGCACGACCTTTATATTTCATTCTTTACCCCCCCCCCTTTATTTCATGCTTTTATTTTATTTTCAGGCTAGTTACTTTCGCGTCGAATTTATCTGAAAGAGGATAAATTTCCGACAGTATTCCACGGGTTTAAAATAATTAATACGGCGATGTATATTTGAATAAATTAAGTTAGTAATTCATTATTTTCTGGAAATTGTTTTGATTTATTTTCCATCGAAGGGAAATATATCTTTACAATAATAATAAATATTATTCATTAAAATCCTACGATACAATAGGGATTATATAGTTATCTTAATCTATTTTATTTTATATTGTATTGTCGTAATTTATTTGTTTAAATGCACAGGATACAATAGCATTGTAGTATTACCTAGTTTAACATTAAAATCACCGAGTAATACACAAAATACGAAACTTACTATGTGAGAGTTTTGAATTTAGAGTAATTGTTAAAATCTAAACCAAAATGTTAAAATCTAACCAAAATTACTTGAGATTAATTAACTAATAAAAACACTAAAAATAGTAATTTAAAGTAAGAAACCATAAACCTCATTCAGAATTTTTTGTCGGTTTCAAATAGTCTAAATTTAACAATTCTCGTCGTAATTTAGAACAAATATGCGAAAATAGGGCCCATATAAATTTCTTCATACACAATGGTGGATATGTTAAAAAGCACGAGGGGTGGTATTTACTGCCCGATGTAGTTTAAACAGAATTAAAATGTGTCATGATACGTACAAACTTGTATTTTTTCAACATATCTGACGAGATGTAACTACGAAAATGTTTAAATAATATAAAAATATAAAATTGTCTGGTTTATGTCGAAACAATTGTAATATCCGACAAAAATACATATATGAAATTATTCCTTCTCGTTGTTTTTGTTTTTTTGTCAGTATATATATATATATATATATATATATATATATGTATGCTCGATTACCTAAATGTTAATCATGTTGGTTAATATTTTAGTCAATTTACATGGCTTAAATTCTTATTAATCTATGTACATTACCATTAGTTAATTGATTTTAAATATATTAAACCTTTGGAATTATCCTTTTCTTTTCTTTATAATATATATATATATATATATATATATATATATATATATATATATATATATATATATATATATATACCTAACTATAGAGAGAGCGATTCCATCTCAGAAGATGATCTTAAAATAGATTTCTTTTGTGAACATTCTGTCCCAGTAGAATAGGTATGAGATATAATTTGAGATTGTCAGAGAGTCATTAATTCTGAGAAACAATTAAAACCAAAATGAGGTTATTAATATAATAATATGCATCGTGTCTCTATTTTAAGATCTACATTAGTGATGGGACGATTCCAATCTTTTTCCTGATTCTGATACAATTACGATTCCGATTCAATTACCGATTCTGATTCGTTATTAATCTCTAAATATTTAAGTATAAAATCTTTATTTTGTCCTGATTACTGTAAAAACACATCTTAAACACACACACACACACACACACACACACACACACACACACACACACACACACACACACACACACACACACACACATATATTCTTAAATGTAAAAATACTCTTGTGGTGGGAATGATCTATAGATTTTAGTTTTACTGGTAGTTTAAATCAATAAATATTTATCATTTTGTTATTACTAACAGCAGTGGAAGATTTTGTGTAAAAAAAAATCAAATAAAAATATAATTACACCAATCGCTTTTGGCATCAGAAAAATAGGCACAAATTTTTTCGAGTTATTTCTTGTTATTCGGGAATAACAAGAAATATTACATAGGCATGACTTCCTTAGATTTCAAAACCCGATACTACGACCACAAAAGTACATTCAAAAATAAAAAACACTGTATAAAAACAGCACTAGCGAATAAATACTGGGAACTCAAAGAAAGCGGATATTCGCCGGTAGTCGTATGGAAAATAATGAGACAAGCTACCACGTGCAGACATTTAGACGACCCATGTAAATTATGCCTCCATGAAAAATTTGCTATCCTGTACTTTAAAGAACCCCAAAATCTATTAAACTGTAGACGAGAAATGGCAAACAACTGTGTTCACAAAATAAAACTTACTCTAGGATAGCGATACAAAATAGCCTTAAAACTAACAATAACAATAGAAAACAAACAAATAAATAAATTAAATAAACATGAATATACATAAACGATATATATATATATATATATATATATATATGTATGCATGTATGTGTGTACACATAGGTATATTTATATATGTAAAAAAAAAAAAAAAAAAAGAAAGGAAAACGTCTACCTTAAACCACTAACCTAGTTCTAAAACAGATCCTTTGTTAGATAAAATGCATGCCCATTGGCTGATAGGAAGGGGCGCGGTGGATACTAGAAAGCTGATTGGCTAACTAAAAATCCTCAACATGTATAAAAACAAGAAGCATCAACAGAATTCGTGCATAAGCCTGACGAATCCTATAGTGGATGAAACGCAGAATATTCAGTGTAGCTTAATCGCCATATATATTTTATAAATTACTAACTAGCTCTACCTACGTATTGAGCACTTTTGAAGTAAATACTTAAAGTTTACGCATAAATCTATACTTTCGTATATTAAATTTATGTGAGTAAATGAAGTAGTTTATATATATATATATATATATATATATATATATATATATATAGTCAATCAGTTATAAAATACACATGGCGACTAAGCTACACTGAATATTTCATCCAATCTAGGACTCTTCAGGCAAGCCTGAAGAGTCCTAAAGTGGATGAAACGCGGAATATTCAGTGTAGCTTAGTCGCCACGTGTATTTTATAACTGACTGTCTATATATATATATATATATATATATATATATATATATTACTTATAAATATATATATATATAAATATATAATTATTAATTATAAATATCAAGCTCCTTCAAGAATGGGCACTGTCTGCGGTATTATAAGTAAAGCAATCAACTAACATCTATGCAATGTTCCCCACTTCTGCTCGTGCGAACACTCTAGATTGCCATTGTATTCGCCCGAAGTCGGCATTTAATATTTCTTAATTCCCTTAATTCCTGTGGCAATTGTTTGATGGCCCTGAGATAAAGACTCAGAAAATGTAGCAAAAGGTGGCTTCGTGGCTGGGTTCGAATCTTATGGCCGGCAGGAATTGTTACCCCTACACTGTTGATTGCGTATGCAAGAAAAACTAGTGTGTAGGTATAGATGAACAATTATTATTTACTTATAATTATATTATATATATATTTTCTCCATACTTATATATTATATACATTTCATATATTCTCTCTCTATATATATTATATACATATTATATGTATTATATAGATATTATATATATATCTTCTCTTTATATATTATATGTAAGATATATATCCTCTCTATATGATATATACTAGATGTGTGACTCGACGTTGCCCGCGATTGAATGATGATCAACGAATATTTAACTCTCCCATATTTTCATTGTCCTCGAAATCGGTTAAATCGCCCATTTTTCAATAAAATAGATTGATAACCTGCTCTAATTAGGGACCCATCGTTGTGCACCTGGAGGAAGCTTCACGTACGGCTCGCAGTGGCTGAGTTCATAATATATTGTAGTCGACATTGCACTGTAGAGAAACCCTATTGATTGTATAATATTTTTTAGCATTGAAGTTTAAAATGCAAAATTCAAGTACCATGCTTCAATTGCGCTCTAAACAGAAACATTCACTTCGAGCATGCCTATGTCTTATAAAAGAATCTACTATTGATTTTCTATGCCGGACTCATTTGTTTCTGTGGTGATAAAATTTCTTAAATGCACTTGTGTGAAAGTGGAGTTAAAATTTCTTAAATGCACTGTGTGAAAGTGGTAACTTTGGTCAAAGTTGGTCTGTTCCATTTTTTATATTTGTTTTTCGATTATCGATTTTTGATAATTATTGGAGGCATTCTGATACAAAACCTATCTAAGAACATTTCCAGACACATAAGGTACTTTTGTGCGAAATTTCAAAAATTGGCCCAGTTGTGTCGGAGTCCATAGGGAATAAACTCACAGACTCACAAACAAACAGACAAAGTTCCTTTTTTTATAATAGTAGAGATATATATCCTCTCTCTCTGCCTATCTGTCAGTCTTTCTCCCCCCTCTCTCTCATATAATTATAATTCAAACACAGTAGTAATTTAGAAGTGCTTTAAAGCTTCACCGCCCAATCATTTTTACCAAATTTCAAAGAATTATTACAGTTTATAGATCACTTTCTCAGCTATATTGTGAAATATTTTTTTAAATTTTGTTCAGTAAAAACAAAATTTATGATGAATTTTCTGGTGTTCAAAATCGTAAATATATGTAAGGACGTAATCGACACGTTTTACGACTGGTTTCCGTAGCAACCACATCGCTTTAGCGACTACTGTTGCTACTAAGTCACTGCTGTTGCGAAAAGAGAAGTAACACGTGAAACAGAGAGAATGAAAGCATGAAAGGGAGATAATTGGGGGGGATTTTATTGAAAGTAGACGAGTGCCGTACATTGTTATTACATATGTGTTTATGGAGGCAAAAAATAAGGCTGAAATTAAACAAAGAACAAGTGAATTTATTGGAAGCCTGGAAAAATCATGAATCACAATAAAAAAATGCGAGCAGAAAAGTATTATAGTTAAGCTTAAACATGGAAAAGAAAATTGTTAAAACTGGAAAAGAAAATGACAAGATATTCTAGTAAAAAATATAATAAATTTATCACTTAAAATATTGCAGCATTAAGAATTGATTATATAATGTTATAAATTGAATTTAAAAAATCTTAATGCTGCAATATTTTAAGTTATAAATTTATTATTTTTTTTACTAGAATATCTTGTCCTTTTCTTTCCAGTTTTAACAACAAGTCCATTACTTTTGCATGTTTAAACTTAAACATATTTTTTCCATGCTCGCATTTTTCTATTGTAATACACACACACACACACACACACACACACACACACACACACACACACACACACACACACACACACACACACACATTTGTATATATGTATATGTATATATATGTATATGTATATATATATATGTATATATATGTATATATATGCATATATATATGTATGTATATATATGTATACATATATGTATGTATATATATGTATGCATATATATGTATGCATATATATATGTATATATATATGTATGCATATATATGTATGCATATATATATGTATATATATATGTATGCATATATATATGTATATATATATGTATATATATATGTATATATATGTATATATATATATATGTATATATATACGTATATATATATGTCTTCCGCATTAAGCTGGTCTGCAGTTTAATTTGTTGCTGGCTATCTTGCTCTTGCTTGTTGCTGGATCTCAACATTTTGAACCGGGAGAGAGACTTAGCTGTCGTACAAAGCTAAGACTCTGTAACATGATATTTGTATAGATACTCCCTCGGGCATTTGGGCTCATGGATTTTAAATGTCTGAGGGAGTGGCACTCGTCTGACAAGACGTTGCAATCATCATATATATATGTATATATACATATATATGTATATATACTTATATATATGTATATATATACTTATATATATGTATATATATATATACTTATATATATGTATATAGATACTTATATATATACTTATATATATACTTATATATATAAGTATATATATACTTATATATATGTATATATATACTTATATATATATGTATATATATACTTATATATATGTATATATATGTATATCTATCTATATATATAAAAGAGAAAATGTGTGTATGTATGTTTGTTTGTATGTATGTATGAGAATTTGTATGTCTCGCAAAACATTCGACACTGGCCACAGACTTTTACGAGATTGGTATCATTTTAGAGTTCCAATTTTCGCCCGACAAATATCGAAAAATTTGCAAAAAACATTAATTTCTTCACCCGAAAATAATCAGTTTTTTACAGGGAGGGGTCAGCAAAAACCGTCCTCTCATAATAAGTTCGCTTCTACGCATGCGAAAATGACGTCGGAACATGATTTAATTTAAATATTAAAAAAAAACAATCCAATTTCGTCGACGTCGTCTTAGCTCAGTTTCTTAGAGCGCGGGGTCATTATCTAAAGGTTTTGGGTTCAAATCGTGGTGTGAGGTGTCTTTTTTTCGATTTTTTAAATTTTAATATTGAAACAGGGTTATTTAAGCCAGTGTTTTTTTTTTTTTGGTTTTTATTTTTCAGATTTTTTAAAGAAGTTTTAACGTTCGTTTTTCTGTTTTATTTTTCCATCACATTTGCGTTTTCTTTTTTTTGTTTTTCCCATTTTTACATTTAACATCATTCGTTTGCCTTACGTTAGTCTTTTTTGTTTTTTTTTCGATTTTTTAAAGTTTTAACATTTATTTTAAAAAAATATTTACTTCGCTTATTCTTATGTTTTGATTAACACCCCAGCCCGAGCACACACACCTCTAAACACGCGGGTAATGCCGGGTACTCCCTGCTACTATTACATATAAGCAAGCGCATATGAGCTCCTTTACAGCTAAAACAAGGATCAGAACAGCATTAGCAACCCAAGTGTAGGAGCTTAAAGAAAAAGGTTCACCTTATTTCATCAAATGGAGAAAATCGAGCATAAACCAGCATACGCCCCAGAATTAAATCAATGCTCACTTTGTAATGCGGAAAAATACCACATTATACGGGCAATTCATGACCTAGAAATAAGATATTTAAATGTCAGGAGTGAATCTTTGAAAAATTGTATACACAGAAGGAAAGCAATCCTTATAAACTGGGTTAGCGAAAAAGACAAAACCTAAATTATTTATTAAAAAAAAAACAAAAAAAAAAAACTACAACTTACATTTTAGTTAACTTTTAAATTCTAAAATTGACTTTTGTTTGTAAAATTGGATTTTAATTGTAATTTTAAATTATTTTATTATAGATTTTAAATTATTGTATTATACAAATTTTTAAAATAACTGTATAAATATAATTTAAAATCTATTGCAATTTTAAAACTGTAAGGAAAAATACAATAGTGTTGAGGATAAGATACTAGGAAAATCCCTTAAGCTAGATAAGTACCCCCCAACCTTGAAAGAGTTGAAATTTTTAAACGCATTTCGATATAATTAAATGGAATTTTACCTTTTAATCGATATTGAGATAAATTTGTTTTAAATTTGGGGGAAATTTTTTTTTAATTAATTTTGGATTTAATATTAAAGCCACTTAACAAAAATTTTTAATTGAAATTAGATTTTAAATTCAATTAAATTTAATTTGATAGTTGATAAAACCATCACCATCCGATAAATAAGGGTTTTTTTTCACAGAACGAGAGTTAAACGTGAACTCGTGATGTATATATATTTCCACTTCCGGTTATAAAATAGATGAGTATTGGCTGAAGAGAGTTTGATATAGGTATCTAAAACGATCCTAATTATCGGGTTTGAAATCGACAGTACCAATGACTTGTCTCATCTAAAACTTTCTGTAAACAAAATATAAATAATACGCTCTTATCTTCGGATTTTCCTTATAATTGAGCACTCTGCTGGATTTCTTTAAAAAAAAAAAAAAAAACTATATATATATATATATATATATATATATATATATATATATATATATATATACTAGCATGAGTGCACAGCGTTACCTGGGTGTTTGGACGTGTGTGTTGAACAAAAAAATAAAATAAATAAAAGTGGTAGTAGGAAGGCAGGCTCGAACCCGTACCGCAAAGGAGGAAAAGAACGGGGAAAAATATGTGACGTCTTTCTGTTACGACCACCGCCAAACCAGAAATGACGTAGGTTTAAATTAAGGCTAGACAATCGAAAAGAGGGGATGACTTTCGAAAATATCGGCAAAAAAGCGACCCCTCCCTGTAGAAAAGTGCCCAGTTGAGGGTGAAGAAATGTTTTTAGCCAATGTTTTAGTATTTGTCGTCTGAAGGGTCGAGTTTCAAAATGATACTGATCTTGTGAAAAAAATCCGTCGCCTCTGTCGAAAGTTTTAGGCAGACATGCAAACATACATACATACTTTTAGCTGAAATTTTTGACCCGATTAAAAAGCTTGCCCAATCTCTGAATACCCTTTATGCAAAATTTCAAATGATTAGACCAGAAATTGTCTGAGTAATTTGGTAGAGATCGCAGATGTCAATTTTTTTTTAACTTTGACCCCTATTATGACCCCTTAACATTTATTGTTTTGGGCTAAAATCAAGTTAAGTAAGATCCATGTCCAAGGAACCTATATCTAAAATTTCAAGTATGTATACGCAAAATTGTCGGAGGAGTTTGGTAGAGGTCTCAAAGGTCAAATCGTTGAGCTTTGACTCCTTAACAGCCAAATGTCGGCCTAAAACGCATTACAAAGATTTCTCCAACTCTCAGTATCCTGTATATCAAATTTCGTGTCTGTAGACTGAAAATTTACAGAGTCATTGTGTAGGGAAATGTATACAGACAGACAGACGGACACTTTCACATTTATATATACATACATTATATATATATATATATATATATATATATATATATATATATATATATATATATAAAAATGTAAGCTTCTGTTTTATAATACCTTTTTTCTTATTTTTTCAATTTTTCATTTTATCTTTTTTGTATATACGTCAAGGTGTGGATGTATGGTCCAATCATTTTTTTCTTTTTCACATCCTTGAAGCTATTTTATAAACGCGCAAACACCTACCCTAAATCAGGTAGCATTCCGAAATAGTACCAACACACTTAAATCCTTGTGATTTCCCCACCCCTCACACCCAACTTATTCGTGCCACTGACACTAGAACTGGCAGAGTCTCTCGTTCCTTATTGTACTACCCCCTCCACCGCCACCAGCAGACCCACTGACCCTCACTCGCAGCTTCATTCACAACCCAACTAATATTTAAATAAATCTACCCATAATTCCCAGTGAGCCTCTCACACAAATTCATGAAGATGTGTAAATGAGTACACAAAAAGTTAAAAGTTAAAAAATCGCGAACATTTCGTGAAAAAAATGATTGCACTATACATCCACACCTTTTACGTATATACAAAAAAGATAATACGAAAAATTGAAAAATAAAAAAAAAGGTATTACAAAGCAGAAGCATTTTGCTGTCTTTAACAATGTCTATTTAAATGAACAAATAATGCCTCAATGTACGCAATATATATATATATATATATATATATATATATATATATATATATATATATATATATAAATTACAATAAGTTTACCAAGGTAATCAAAATGGTAAACTTAAAATATATTATAAATATTAAAGAGTTAATATTTACAAGTAAAATAAACTCAGCCAGATGTAAGCCAGTACTTTTCTTTTAATGATTTGGAATTCATTCTATTTGCGCTTTTTTCCAAGGAACTCTGCCTTTTGGATTATTTTGAACCATTTGGAATTTACCCATTGGATTGAAATTTTAAATTCGACCGTTTTCGATTTTACCATTTTTGGATTTTTACCCTTCACCGGACTGTTCATTCATGTGAAATCTTTTTATCATTTTTCTTTTGCCTCCTTTTCCCCTTACCTCACCCCCTTTTTTTTAACCAAGTAAGATCTGTGACTTACTTGTAGTTTCATTAAATACTTTATATATGCAAAATCCGATCCTGCATTTTGCTATTTCCTACCCTCTGATGAGAAGGAGAGTATTTCTTCGAAACTCCGCGGATTAAGGACTATCCACTTATCTTGTGTTTCCTTTTTTAAAATTAAATATGTTTTTAACTCTTTTTCAAGATATCTTTTAACATGTTTTATTAATCATTTGTTCATATATATATATATATATATATATATATATATATGTATATGTATATATATATATATATATATATATATATATAATTGCATTTGGATTAATTTCTTTTAACAAAGGAGATAATTAAAAAAAAATTTGCGAATGATTAATTATTAAGGCAATCCCCTAAAGATTGTGATAGCGATACAATGCAACTGGGGGTTTTGATAGACCAAATTAGCTGCAGACCAAATTAGCTGCAGACTAAATTAGCTGTGCTAATTTCGAAACTATTAGTTTGATAAAAGATGCAGCATAGCATGTCTAGGGGGAAAAAGAGACTCGGTGGACTGAATTGTGATCCCTGTTATTCTATTTTATTATCGTATTACCATTTTCTGCTAATGATGTCATTTTCTATCTATATAAATAAATAAGAACATAACCCCTACATTCTTTTGGTATCAAACTACAGAAGTGTGATTTATATGCATAATGATCATAACATAAAATGGGAGTATGATTACAAAATATTAATGAAGCCACGAATCTTGTTTTCTACTAAATTAAAATATATAAGCTCTGTTTGATATTAAATGTTACCTATTGAGTTTAAACCTATCTGAAGTATTATTTAGTTATGGCCTCGGGATTGGAAATAATCATTTGTGCTATTTAATCTACGTAATCTATATATATATATATAAATATAATTCTTGGTTCGTTTTAAGTTTATATAACCATATTTCTACATTACCAATTTAATTGAAATTTTCAGAAAATCTATCTGTACAGTCAATGAATGTTTGCATGTTATTAAAATAATTTTACATTGCGAATTATAAAAATATTAATTAAAATATAAATAGTTTTCGAAGTCGTTTCTGCGAGACTTGCCCGGTTTTATTTCTGGTAACTTCCGTTTCAACTACTCTCGAATTATAAGATAAGTAAAAAGAAAACGAAAAAAACTTACTCATGCAGAGAGTGATCCGTACTGAAATAATAACGTTATTATTTAAAAAGCCATTCTTAACATGGGGAAGGGAGGGTGTTTTGTACCTATTCTGTACTTTAACCTTACAATTGAATAGAAACATATCATAAAACTTTAATGAAACGTGGAAATAGGATTTTAAAAATAGCGCGGCTCACTCTCTGCATTAGCACAAAAAAATCCCATATTTAAAAAATTTTAATTCATTTATGTACTTACCAATTTTTTAATTTTAAATTCCTTTATTTATGTTAAGGCTTTTCACTCATGAAACATTACGTTTTAATTGTTTAGTTTCTTTCCACGGCATTGTTTACATAAAAAAGTTTGTTTTAACTTTTTCTAAACTGTTTCATTTTTACGACATGCCTCAACGTATTATAAAAACCCTAACATCCCCATGTTAAAAAAAACAAAAAACACGCCCTTCCATAAACCTCGAAAGCCGTTCTTAATATGGGGAGGTTGGGGTGTCATTCCGAAAGCCGTTTTAACATAGGGAAGTTAGGGTGTTTATAATATGCTGGGGCGAGTCGTAAAATTAACGAAGTTGCTATCTATTATTTATTGCAAAAATTGTCTGAAATTTGTTTTTTTGACAAAAAAAAATTATATTTTGGTACTCCTTTGGGCGTTGAGTTCCATGGCGACCAGCAGAAAAAAATAATAGTCGCTCCCTTAGTCCCCCACCCCACCCCGCACGTAACATTTTTTATTTACTTACGTTGCCGTAACTAAACGATTATTTGTCACATTTACAAACATTTATTTATTTATTTATTTTGAAAAAAAGTTTTACTTTTTATGAATATTAAAAGAAAAATGGGTACTCATGCAGAGAGTGATTCATGCTGAGATAATAACGTTATTATTTAAAAAGCCATTCTTAACATGAGGAGGGGAGGGTGTTACCTATTCTGTACTTTAACCTTGCAATTGAATAATAAAAAAAAAAATATAATAAAACTTTAATTAAACGTGGAAATAGGATTTAAAAAATAGCGCGGATCACTCTCTGCATTAGCACCGAAAAATGTTACTAAACATTTATTAATAATTTCTCACTTTTACAAACATTTGATTTTAAATTTCTTTTTAAATGACGACTTTTATCGACTTTTTTTTTTAATAGTATTTGCGGATGGGTATGTTGACAATAAATATCAGTTAAATTTTGTAAATATAAATTGCACATAAATTTTTGCATCACTTGTGGGAAATTGGGTACGGGAAAGTGCCAGCTGATCAGAGATAAGGGCAAAATTCTTTGACTTTTAACTTCTGTAATTTTATTACATCAAAAGAAGAGTTAGTTTAAAAGGTTTTTGCAGATATTAAAATTATAAGAATTCCGCTTGACTGAGTGAATGAGCTATTCTTGCAGGTCAATACAAAGACGTCCACGCTATTATTCAATGTAAAATTCCAAGTGAGGTAGTCAAATACAAATCCATCGACACTGTTGTGAAAGCAGATAAAGTGTTTAATTATCCAACAGCTATATTTGCCAGGGATGCCACCGCATGTACTGCAACTCAAATTTGGTGTACTAATTATCATGTTGTGAAATATAAACCAATCCAAGCTTTGCAATGGCACATAGCTTGCAGTAAAAAAATTAACAAACAATATCATAGAAACAACAATCTTAACAGGACCTTTCATAGATGAATATATCTTCATTCCATGCATTCCTATGATTCCACCGGATACATCATTACACTTTAGGAAATTGCACTTCCCAATTTTATTGTCATTTGCAATAACCATCAACAAAGCACAGGGAACAATCTTTACAATTGTGGGTCTTACAGTTACACACTGACTGTTTTTTCACATGGACAATTTATGTTACGTATTCAAGAGTCACCAAACCAGAAAATCTCTATATCAGCTAAGAAAATGGAACAACAAAAACTGTGTACCAATGCAAAATGGAAAATTAAACCTATAAGAAACATGCTTTTTCACATTTTGGAACTTTTTCCATTGCGCCAATTTGAGCCACAGCAACGCGTAACAGGGTACAGCTAATATATATATATATATATACTAGCAAAAGTATCCGTCGTTGACTGGGTTCAAAAACAGCCTACAGAAAATGGACTCTGGTTTATGAAAGTATGATAGGTTATGAAAAGAAAGGGTTGTAAAGAGATAGCTTCGAATTTGGGGGTATCAAATCCAAAGCAAAATACGATGAAAGTAAAAATAAAATAGATAAACCCCATAATTTATCATACCATACCTGTTCACACTAAAACACATATCACAATATTCTCTGGATCTATATTAAAAAAAACTTGTTAAACTTTGTGACATATTTCCATTCTATGGGAGTCAGACGCGAACGAACACTCCATGATTTTATTATACCATATTTCTTCAAACTGAAACATAATTATCAAAGTATACTTACGCAGATAGATATGAAAAGTCTTTATTAAAGTTTGTGCCTATTTCCATTCTATGGAGGCCAGACGCGAACGCAGACCCCACAATTTTATTATACCATCTCCATTTAAGTTAAAACATACTTATCAAAGTATTCTTATGTACATTTATATCAAAAACACTTGTAAACGTTTTTTTTCTTAATTTTTAAATTTTTTATTTTCATACTTTGTGGACTAGGCGCGAACGCCGACCCCACAATTTTAATGAACCACCGTTCTGTCAGATCAAACATACCCATTCCTGTATCTCGATACATCTTCTATCATTATATGTAATCAGGTTTTTTAAAATAGGCAACCATATATGAACCTATTCGTGACCAGACACACACACACAGACATTTAGCTTTATATTATAGATATATATATATATAATACATTATACTAGCAGGCCACCCGCCATTGCCCGATCGTAAGATATGCTTAAATATGATATTTTTATTAATGCAGATTATTATATTATATTGAACCAAATATATAGTAATGATTAAAAAAGTTAAAACAAAAATGACTCGTACGCCACCATCGAGAATCGAAACCAAAACGTTTACCTTCATTTTACTTTTTCCTTTGACGTCGTTAATGCCTGAACTATGAAGACATGTTTGCTGCAAGGCTAAAAATTTAAACATGAACCAATAGCTATTACGTTATGCATGCATATGCGTAATGCCGTCATTTGATCCTTACTTGGCAAATTCCTTCTTTTTTTTTAATTTTCACACTTTTGTACTGATTTTCCCCGGCTAAAACCCAAATATAAAGCTTCACATAGGTTCGAATACTCTACATATGAAGTTTCATGTCTGTGGACAAAAATCCGACAGAGGAGTTTGGTAATCAAATGTTTTTAAACAACTATATATATAATAAATATATATATAGAAAGAGATTTCTGTTTACTATAAACTTTTTACGCAAAGTAAAAATCATGTAGAATATCTGCATGAATTACATGAAATAGTTAACTAAAGATGATCATCCTATACGCAAACCGAAAAAAATAATAGGGAATTAATTAAAATGAATGTTTAAAAGAATATGCAAATTAGCTAGATCTTTTGCATATGAATGCAATTCCACGATTCATATATAAAAAAAGTTGTATCTCTTTTTAAATAATAGTTTTTAATATGAATGTCAGTACACAAAAAACACAAATTTATAGGAGTATAGCTAGATTGACTTTTATTACCTTCAACGATAATTAAATTCGGTATGAATTATGTCACTATCCCCTGGGATGCAGTAAGGTAGTTTCACTTAAATCTGAATAACATCCCATATTTTTGGACGTAGACAGATAAACACATGCGCGCGCACACACACACACGCACGTGCGTGTCTATGTTAGTTGTTTTAATAGTGGTAATTAACTTCGGTTTTGATTTATCTCTCTTTACTTTTCAAAGGGAGATTACTTTTTCTACGTCTCAGCGAAGGATGAATTAAAACGAAATTTAATTTTCACTAATCTATATAATTATAAAACTCAAATGACCTTGTAACGGGCGTTGTAACCCAACATCTGGTTTACGAGTTCCGGTTGCGGATGCATATATAGACTTAAACCTATAACAGCGTAAACAAATAAACACAAATCGCGACTTTTATAGAATTTGACCTGTGCACTGAAATATTAACATTATTATTTAGAAGTTATTATTTAACATGGGAAGGGTGGGGATGTTTTGCAACTATTCTGTATTACAAGTATACTGTCGCAATTCTCTTACAAATAAATCAACTTTGACCCGTTGACAACGTATTGTTTTACTGTGTACGTTTTCAGCGTCCGAATTATTATTTTTTTCGCGTTTAAATTATCCAAATAAACAATTGTTAATAATTCTTGTTTTTTTTACGTCGTTCTTTTCCGTATTAGGTTTAAGTTATTTAAACGCAATTTTCTTAAAAATAAATTTACTAAAACCCGTTCACAACCATAAGAGAATTTTATAACGTATTGTTTTACTGTGTCCGTTTTTAGCGTCCCAATTATTTGGGGTTTTTTTTTCGCGTTTAAACTTCCTAAATAAACAATTGTTAATACTTTCTGCATTTTTTTAACATGGTTCATTTTCGTATTGCGTTTTAGCTATTTTAACGGAATTTTCTCACAAATAAATCTACTTTAACTCGTTGACACCCATAAGAGCATTTTACAATGTATTGTTTTACCGTTTACGTCTTCAGCGTCTCAGTTGTTTGTTTTTTTTCGCGTTAGAATTAAAAGCAGATATATCAAAATTTGAATTTAATTTTAAGTATTATGGTATCTGTTCAGTGCACATTTACCTATAAGTATGGAAAACCACTCATAATTCAATGGCTGTAAGTTTTTTTTTTAAAAATAAACAATTATAAACAGAACGACTCATAGAAATCTATCTATATATTCTTTTTTCATTTCAATATACTTTCATAGAAATGTTTCTGTTAAGTCACAAAAAAGTATTTTCTTTACGTCACAAGTGTCACGCTCATAATTAATTCCATAGGTCATATAACATACTGACCCAACGGATCACGGGTAGTCTAGTAAAACAATAAACATAGACATAACGTTGAAGCGATAAAAATAGCACATATTTTTAACTGCGATTCGGTAGCGTAGTGGTATATACCTGCTATCAAAAATCCTGGGTTCAAGCCACGCTGACGAACCATTGATATGAGGAAACAGTTATGAAATAGTGCATAACTATTTTATAAAATAATAATCCAAGTGTGTGTATATATATATATATATATATATATATATATATATATATATATATATATATATATATATATATACTATTAGATAGACACGACGTTGCCCGAGAGTGAATGAAAATCAACGAATATTTCATAGTCCCATATTTTTATTGCCATCAAAATCGGTTAAATCGCACATTTTTCAATCAAATTGACTAATTGCTTTGTCTAGTTGGAGACTCATCGGGATTGAAACTTCACATGCCTCCTCGCAGTGATTTAGTTCATAACACATAGTAGTTTACATTGCACTGGAGAGAACATTCTATCGAATTTATAAAATTATTTGTATATAATGGCTTGAATTAAAGTTTTAAATACAAAAGTCAAGTACCATGCTTCAATTGTGCTCGAAATAGAAACATTCATTTCGAACGCGCCATTGCTATTGCAATGACCTACTGATGCTTTTATATCCCAGGCCTTCGTAACTCTGCAGTGAGAATACGTTAAATTTAAATTTAAAATGCAGATCAAGTATCATGGTTCAATCGTGTTCTAAACGAAAACATTCATTTCTAACGTGCCCTTATCATATAAAAATATGCTGTTGATTTTAATATGTAGGAATTTTCTACTTGCGTCGAACTGAAACTTCTCAAATTCACTGGTGATGTTAGACTGTATAACGTGTTACTTTTCGTCAAAATCGGACTGCTTCTTTAATCGGGTGTTTTTGATGATCGATTATAGAATATCGATACTTATCGAAGACATTCCGACACAAAATCTATCTAAGAACACTCTCAAACGCATGAAGTATATTGTGTGAAATTTCAAAAAAAAATCAGCCCACCCATTTCTGAGTCCATAGGGAACGTTCTCTCTCTGTCTCTCTTTCTCTTACACGCACAATGATTTATATATAATACTATATATATATATATATATATATATATATATATATATATATATATATATATATATATATATATATATATATATATATATATATATATATATATATATATATATATAATCATGGATGAGAAAGTGAAAGATGTCGAAAATGTTTATTCTGACGTATGTAATGTTTCACTTAATTATAACCAGCATCCTGAAGCACAAGAGAAAATATTCAAAAAGAAAAAAACAAAAAAAAAAGCAACAACTGTTGGTCACGATGTTGTCATGTGATGATGATGTCTTTTGGAAATTGAATAAAAGTTAATCTCCATGACAACAGCATCACATGATTATATCACGACAAACGATTTTTCTTTCGAGTTTACATTTTTATTTTTCTGAAGATGTTAGTTTCAAGGGAGCGCAACGCAACCGACATCCAAATACATATTTGAGATTCTCATCCTTACTTTATAGAATTATTAGATATTATTCTAACTTAATTATTATGTACATCTCTCTCATTCTCTCTTTCTCTGTCTCCAAACACACAGGCGCACGCGCACACACTCACACACACATATATATATACGGCATAATCGCATTGACACACCGGTTCTTGTCGTATCACTGAAGTTAACTAACGTTAAATCTGGTTAGTATCATATATATATATATATATATATATATATATATATATATATATATATATATATATATATATATATATATATATATATATATATATATGTGACCATTTGGGAATTCTAGCCGCTGTATGTGCTCTCCGCTTATCTCCGCATTTGTTTCCAGTCGTCCTGAACATACACTTCACTTGCCACTAGTACTTAACAATGTCGACTCAGAGGAGGTGTGGTTGGAGATTGTGCACTTCCTGACACAAAAATTTCGCATGCAGGCACCCCTACGGTGGGTATTCATAGTCTTTCAAAGACTGAAGGAGCCTATATATATATATATATATATATATATATATATATATATATATATATATATGTGTGTGTGTGTGTGTGTGTGTGTGTGTGTGTGTGTATGTGGGCGTACTGATATAATTTAAGCCACGAAATACACTTCCATTAATAAGTGATTAAACTACCGTACCCTCTCTGATATATATATATATATATATATATATATATATATATATATATATATATATATATATATATAAAATAAAAATTACAATTAAATTTACCAAAATGATCTAAAATGGAAAAATTAAAGTATATTATAAATATCAAAGAATTAATATTTATAAAGTAATCTCAACCGGAGGTAAAAGCTCGATAAAACCAAATAGGAGATAGAGCTTATAATAAGAGCAAATAGTTAATAAAACATGTTAAAAACACTTTGAAAAAGAGTTAAAAACATATTTAATCTGAAAAGGAAACACTTGATAAGTTGATAGTCCTTAATCCGCGGAGTTTCGAAGAAATACTTCCTTCTCATCAGAGGGTAGGAATTAGCAAAATGCGGGATCGGATTTTGCATACAAAAGTATTTGATGAAACTGCAAGTAAGTCAAAGATCTTACTTGATAACAAAAACTGGAGCAGAGGGAATAAGGTGAAGAAAAGGGTGATTACACATGAATGGATAGTCTGGTGAAAGGTAAATAATCCAATGACGGTAAAATCCAAAAATATAACTCCAAGAAAGTTAATTGAGTTTCCATTTGCACAAGTAAAATCCAAGGAAATCACGTAATTGGAAGATGGTCCAAAATAATCCAAAAACCCGAAATCCATGGAATAATTCACAAATATGTACAAGGAAAATAACCTACAGAATGTGAGAGACTATATGATTATATCCACAGCCAGACAACGTCGCAGCTCACGATAGCCATTGTGATTTGCGACATTGTCTGATTGTGGAAACAATCGTATAGTCACATTCTGAAGGTTATATATATATATATATATATATATATATATATATATATATATATATATATATATATATAGTACAAAACGAAAAAAATCACATTATATCATTATATATTAGCGAATATAGATTTAATCATGAAGTCACTAAGGAAATTACATCAATAGGAGTAAGGGATATAAATGCTCTTTATACCTAGGTATTTCGAAGCTCAGTGCTTCTCTTCAGATTCTGATTAATCGTCCTAACACAATTTTATGCTAGGTAATGAATAAGAAATGTAACTTCTCGTGATAGGCACATTTGGAAAGAAATATTCGAGTATTATTAGTTTGCTTGCATAAAAAAAAAGAAAAAAGAAAGAAGTGAATTTCTAAAACCATTTAAATATAATAAAATTCAAAATTATCGTCTTTCGGACATACATACATACATACATACATACATACATGACAATTGCTAAGTCTTTACAGACGTTAGCCATCCCAATGCTCCACATCAATCAAAGTTTTCTGGTTAATCATCAGCGACACCCACACCACGTTTGTGGGTTCGAAGATGACTTTTCAAGCCAGGATTTGCCTTGAACAGTCTGTCACACATATGGCAGGCAAAGTTATGTGTTGAAACTTGTTTCACTTCTGCCTACGTTTTTTTTTGTTCCATCTGCGCATGGTATGTGTTTTTTTGTTGTTGATGTAAGCCGCCTTTACATACATACATGCATACATGTATTTAAATTAATGTTTAGAGGCACAAAACTTATGAAAAAAACCCATTTAAACAAGATAGGCAAGTTCCATCCAAGATTAGACAGGGAATGGTAAGATACGAGAATCTCTCTTCCTCTGCAACTTTGAACGCTGATTATTGGCCAGCATTTGGCTGAGAATCCATGTTGTGCTAATAAGTATAAAATGAAGTGGTTTGCGGTACTACATGGAGCAGATTCCAGAAATCATTTAAAAGTTGGGGAATCGTTCTCTATCGTTATTTCAAAATCTTCTTTGTGCCAGCAGAAGGAGTCGATAAAAGCATTAAATCTCTTTGGCAACTCTGACTCTTTCTTTCTATCTTTTTCTCTCATGCGGTGACATTTTAATCGTCTTATACACACACACACACACACACACACACACACACACACACACACACACACACACATATTTCTGTGACAAGCTGACTCCTAAATGATTTAAAAATGCAGATGATCTTCCAATACTATCACATCGTGTAATGTTGGCAAATTGTTTTGTATTATTATATATTATATAATATTTTTTAATATTATGTAAATACTTTATTATATACTAGCCTGGGTGCCCGGCGTTACCCGGGTGTTTAGAGGTGTGTGTTGAGCAAAAATAAAAAAAATGTGGTAGTAGGCAGGCAGGCTCAAACCTGTACCGCAAAGGAGGAAAAGAATGGAAGTGACGTAGGTTTAAATTAAGGCTAATCAATCGAAAAGAGAGGATGACATTCGAAAATATTGGCGAAAAAAGCGACCCTCCCTGTAAAAACTGCCCAGTTGAGGGTGAAGGAATTTATGTTTTTAGCCAATATTCGATATTTGTCGTCCGAAGGATCAAGCTTCAAAACGATACCGATCTTGTGAAATCCGTCGCCTCTGTAAAAAGATTTAAGCAGACATACATACATACATACATACATACATACATTTATATATTGGCAGCTCAAATTTTCGACCCAAACTGCTTAAAATGCTTGCCCTATTTCTGAATAACCTTTATGTAAAATTTCAATTGTTAAGCCAGAAATTAGCCGAGTAATTTGGTAGAGACCGTAAAGGTCAAATTTTTTAAAACTTCGACCCTTAACATTCATTATTTTGGTCTCCAAATGAATTAAAAAGTTTGACCCATGTCCAAGTAACCTACATTTAAAATTTCAGGTCTTTAGACCCAAAATTGGCAGAGGAGTTTGGTAGAGTTTTCAAAGGTCCAATCGTTGAAGGTTGACCCCTTGACAGCCAAATTCTTGTCCGAAAACCGATTAAAAAGATTTTCCCAAATCTCAATTCCCCTTATATCAAATCTCGAGTCTGTAGACCGAAAATTGTTAGTGTACTTTGGTAGGGAAATGTACACACACACACACACACAGAGTTTTACTTTTATAAATATATAGATTATAGTATTAATTTCATATTGTTATTTATACATGTTTCTATTTATATTATTTTCTATTATTATTTATGTAAGAAATGATAATTTCTTCATTTTTTTAAGAGGAAAAATGTTCTCTCATGACAATTAGCAAGGAAACCTAAACATGGAGTTAAACATTGCTGTGTAATAACTAGGGCTAGGACAATAGAATATGCTTACCATTGTTTTGACTCTCGATTATATATTCGACACACTTAGGCACAATTCAATATTTTCGTTCAGTCTCGAAAGACAAAGATACGCCTCCTCCCCCCATAGTGGCAGCTGCACATGTAATTGTGAGGCAAAGGTTGTGCAATCTTCAACCACATCTCTCCTGTTTGAGTCCAGTGGAGAAGTCCAGGATGACTGGAAACAATGCCGAGATAAGCGGAGAGCACATAAAGCACCTAGAAATCCCAAATGGTCACCCATTCAGTACTGGCCAGGTTCAACGTTGCTTAACTTCGGTGATCCAGCAGGAATCGGTGTGTCAACGTGATTATGCCGTATAAAGAAATAATTAATGAACCGAGGACCACATCACTTTATATATAAAAGAACATAAAAGATATCGACAGATATATACTCAAGAGTCAAAACAATGATTAGAATATTCTATTGTCCTAACCCTAGTTATTATATTGAACATGCGATGCTGAGTATTGGGTGGGTGCCGAGTACTCATCATCATGCAGCGTTGTACTCCCAACACAGCAGCCATAAACCCATAGTGAGAGTGTAGCTCATTATGTTAGGACTACGAACAGCTATTGGAACATACTCATACCGATTTTACTGAAATGGTAGAATTAAACTTACAACTACCTCGCAGCAAATGGTGGGATTAATTTTATATTAAGCTTTGTTTAATAATGTAGTATCTCTGTACATGCCACTTACAAAAATTAATATTGGCTATTTTATTTACTTTGATATATGCTAATCGGAAAAAAAAATGGATGAGCAAGACTTGGGGTCAAAGTGAGCACTTTTTGCTTCTTTCAGCTGAGGCAGAAATGTATCAAAAGAACGTCGACATTCTACTACGAATAAATTGGAAACTATAAAAAAAAAAACTTCCTTGTTTTGATTCTTTATTTTTACTGCAATACCTTTTTCACTTTTGGGGACCAGTAAAAGAATAATAATGATGATGATGATGATGATGATGATGATGATGATGTCTATGCTGCCGTCTCCTGACATTTAGTTGATTCTTAGTTTAGATCATTTACTATTTTTTTTTTTGCTTAGCTTGTGCATTGCAACTTTTGTGAGGTTGACTGCTGCTAAAAGTGTTTATATGGACCAACCAAAAGAAGTCTATTTTTTTATGAATGGAAGGATTTATTGTCTGACGAAATTATATACGCAGACATTGCATAAATTGTAAAAATGATGACAATTGCCGATACACATTTTCATTTGTTTATGACAAGCGTTCAGAAATGAAAGATGGTGTTTATTTGCTCCCCCACAGAGCAAATTAGGCACAAGGCCGTTTTTAATGTGAGGTAAAAACCAGCTCCCCTTAAAGTAGGCAAAAAGGGGGCACTCTGGTTACCAAAAATAATAATTGTCCCAGTATAGAGGGTTTCCCCTCCATTGACTGGTACAAATTATCTTAAGTGCAGCATCTGCCGGAACAGATGGTGTTTATTTGCTCCCCCACCGAGCAAATTAGGCACAAGGCCGTTTTTAATGTGAGGTAAAAACCAGCTCCCCTAAAAGGGGTCACTCTGGTTACCAAAAATAATAATTGTCCCAGTATAGAGGGTTTCCCCTCCATTGACTGGTACAAATTATCTTAAGTGTAGTATCTGCCGGAACAGATACTACACTTTGATCTTGACCAAAAGGCCAAATTAGCGTTCAGAAATGAAAGATATCTACTAAGTGTTTTAACGTCATAAAAGCTGTCTGCATTGCAAGCCCTAGGAGGACTCACATATCCAATTCCTATTGTTTTCCTGTCTACATGTGGTGGCGGTAAAATGGATAACGGTACATGCGGAGTGACAACTTCGGTATGCCAAGTTCAAATCCAGTCAGTTCCATAACACCATTTTCACTTACGGATGTTGACAACTCTTGGGCAGGGTACAATTAAAAGTCTCTAACTTAAAAGGTTCGGTACTGTCTGCCAAGCTAGAGTCTCTGTCGCATCACTGCAGTATTGAAACCCTGTACTTGTATTTCGATGGAATGTGCTCTGATGAACTTACTACACTTTTTTCCCTTCCACAAAAATACCTCCAACTCACCTGACTAGCAGAAAAATTCATCTGCTTCACTGTATGTGGGGAAAAAATTTTCTACTCTAATATCTTCTTTCCCCAAACCGCTTGGAATTCCCTTCTTGCTCTCCGTTTTCCTGACCCTGCCAGCGTGCAGAAATTTGAATGTAATGTGAACAAACATCTTACTGTTTAACTCCACATTTAGGTTGCCTTCCCTATTGTCATGAAAGAACATTTTTCTCTTAAAAAAAAAAAAAAAAGAAATTACTATTTCTTTTTTCTTTCCACTTCCCCTCTAAACAAAACACAGTGCCACTTTGATGTAGAAGGCTACTATCGGGGTCATAAGTTGTAGGGATACTATGTAATGAGTCGAGCAGCAAGATGGCTGTTCACATTACACTTGAATTTCTGCATGCCAGTACAGTTGGAAAAACAAAAACGTGGAAGGGAGTTCCAAAGTCTAGCAGTTCTAGGGAAGAAACTATTAGAATAGAAGACCTTCTTACATCAAGGGATCTCTACTGTGTAGGGATGGGATTTTGCTGATTGTCGGGTTTGTCGGGGTATTTACATCGAGGCAGTACAAGGGTTTGTAGTTCATCGGAGCATCCACCATTAAAATACTTGTAGAACAGGTAGAGGGATGCAACATTTCATCGATGGTTGAAGCTTGGATGACAGTTCAGGACCTGTCAGGTTGGCGACTCTCTTTTGAATCCACTAGCCCAAATGTGACAACAATACTCCATACATGGGCAAATGGTGGCCTTGTAGAGATACAGGATACTTTCTAGCACGGTAGAGAGAGCCCACCTTCCTCAAAGCGGCCCTGGCAATGCTCTGAATGTATCTGTTTCAACTCATGTTCCCTGTGAACGTTAAGCCGAGGAGTTTGAAAGAAGTCCTTTCAGATAATGGATCTTTAGCCATAGCTATTTGTGGTTGAGAAGGTTCTTGTAATTATTAAAGGAAACAAGTTTAGTCTTGGCAGCATTGAATGTGACCATCCATTTTTGTGTTCATTCCATTACAGATTGGAGGTTTGCTGCAATTTCCTTAGATATGTGTTCATTTGTTTTCCCCTCGTGCCTGTTATAGAGCGTGATGCCATCAGCAAATATACCCATCTCAGACAATTTTATCAAGGAGCTCATTTATGAATATTAGGAATAATAAAGGTCCGAGGATGCCCATAGGTACATCCACATTTATATCATATTGTTTAGATATACGACCATCGAGGACAACCTAGATTCTTCTCTTATTTAAGAAGGATTTAATTATGTTAAGTATTCGTCCTGTGATACTGTATGATCTGATTTTCTTGAGAAAACCATGGTGCTGTACCCTGTCCAAAGGCTTAGATATATCTAGGGCTACTGCTCTACTGTCCTCTGTTTTGACTAGTGTATGATATATACTTTTAGAGATTACAGTTAGGATATATGTTGTAGAATGGGTTTGCCTAAATCCATATTGTTGATCAGTCAGAAGTTTGGCAGTTGTAAGGTAATAGACTAGAGTTTGGTTAATTATGGATGCAAATATTTTGGCTAAAAGCAGAAGGAGGCTAATGGAATGATAATTTGCTGGGTCAGTTCTTTTGCCAGAATTCTTGCAAACTGGTACCACAGAAGCAGTTTTCTAGCAGTCAGGAAAGCAAGATTCGTTAAGGCATTTCTTGTAAAATATGGAGAAGACCGGAGCACCCTCAGTGGAGCATTTTTTTTTAATAGCACAGCCGGAATGAGATCGGGTCCACATGCTTTGGAGGTGTAATCAGTTTTTTTTTATGATATCCTGCACTGGAGAAGGGGTAATTTTCAGATCATCCTGTGTGGCGTCAGTCTGCAAAAGAAAATCAGGGAGGGAGTGGTTTGCTGGATCAAATGTGGAATTTGAGGCAAACCGATTTTCCCTTCAACTCGCATTTAGGTAAAAATGCACTAATGTATAAATAATTGAATTCATTCAAAAAGTATCGCTAACAAAACCAAATAACATCTACATAAAAAAACGCGATATCCAGCAGTCACGTGAGATGAGACAGTCATAGAGGTTTAGGCTTCTTTCCATGCTATCCTGATTTCGAATCTCGCTAAATGCAGCCTCTCTGATGAGTCGTAGATGGCGAAACACATGTCAGTGGATAATTATATTTTAAAAACAATATATATGCCGCTCCCCATCAATTCGCATTTAGGTAAAATGCACTTTCGTATAAATACTTGAATTAATTCAAAAAGTATCGCAAACAAAAACAAATAAAAACCATCTCTCTCTCTCTCTCTCTCTCTATATATATATATATATATATATATATATATATATATATATATATACATCTTATTTAAATCTAGATAAGATGCCTGCACGATTTTACCATAAAGAATTGGCAGCTTCAATGTTATAACTAATACATAAGTATTTAAATACAGTGCTTATCTGATAGCTAAATGTTATGGTTTCAAGATGGACTGCCAATCTGGGTGTTTCAAGTTCGAATCCAGTTCGTTCTACAAAGACACTTTCACTTAGGTATGTTGACAACCTTCATGTGGTCGCTCTCGTAAATGCCCGATGTCTTTCTAGAAAAAAACATCTTATCGTGGAAACGAATGCCAACAATTATCATCTGATTCATTTGAAAAATGCGATACTTGTGTTCTACTATAAGAAGGGTTCAAAGTCAGACTGCGACAATTTTAGGGGAATAACTTTGCTTTCTATTGTTGGTAGTATGTTTTCAAGGATTATTCTGAATAGAGTAGTCCACACAATTGTGAATGGAGTACTTCTGGAATCACAGTGTGGTTTTCGTTCAAGCCATAGCACTGTGGTAATGATTTTCAGCGCTCAGCAATTGCAGGAGTGCAAAGAACAAAATCTTCCGTTGTATCAATGTTTCATTGACTTATCAAATGTTTTTGATACTATAAACAGATCAACTCTTTGGAAGATCAACTGAATTTGGGCTGCTCGAAGAGATTTATGGGGTTTATTCATTCTCTTCATGACAGAATGCAGGCTAGAGTTAATTTCAATGGCACTGACGAAATACTTATCTATAATGGGGTCACACAAGGTGACATTTCTGCATCAATATGATTCAATATCTACCTTGTTATTGTCTTTCCTGTGGCCTTGTATGAAAACTCAGACGGTATCTACATCAGATATCGGGCATCTGGCAGTGTATATAATGTCTGTAGATTACTTTCCCAAACAAAAGTCTCTTCTTCATTAGTGAAGGAGCTGCTTTACGTGGATAGCTATGATATTTTGGGCTTCTATCAACGGTGTCTGAGACAGATACTTCATATCAAGTGGCAGTCCTATGTGCCAGATACAGAAGTATTAGGGAAAGCAGACCTACTAAGCATTCCGTCGATGGTAATAAAAAGTTGTCTTCAATGGGCTGGTCACATTATGCTTATGGATGATCTGCCAATGCAATTATTCTATATTGAAATGTGGGAAGGAAAGAGAAGTGCATCAAAACTGAAACAATCGAGACTATTTGTGGACCAACGGGGAAAAATGGCTTTAGATGGAAGTAAGTGGTGGAGGCTGGTTCGCAAATGCATGAAGTTCTATGAGAATGGCCGTGTGCGGTTCAGTGCTTACAAGCGGTTAAATTGCAAGGGCGAACAGGGTCCAGCATCAGATTCACAAAGTCACCAGACTAACTGTGACATGTGGAATATAATGTCTACATCTTGTTAGCCTCAAAAGGCATTTGTGCAACTGTTCAAAACTTGTTTTGAACCCCAATAATGACACTGCGAGTGAAACAAATCATGTATGCCAATTTTGTGGTAAAATCTGTTGCAGTGTGGCTGAGCCACTTGCGAACA
>NW_027633512.1:0-39440 GCF_053919585.1 Euprymna scolopes
TTCGTTTCCTATCGGCCGTGTTTCGAGTCTACGTATCGCACATGCAGCCCTTGGTCGCGTGTTTCCATGTTTGTTGTAACAACAGATATATAAAAGAGTGAATGTGATTTTAAATATACAGTAAACTTAGTTAATTCCACTTGTGAGGTGTATGCCAACTGGTGCATCTTGTGCTGGTGAAGAACGAGTAAATATTTGATTATCTCTTTCTAGACAAGCTGGTGAACCTGTATTCGATCCTCGTCATAGATAGAAATATTATATGCTTTCCTGCAGGAGAATCTAGTGTTAAATCATTTATTTAAAAAGTAAAATTATATATTTATTAAATGAAACTTTATAATTTATAGCAAAATGCGGATGTTCATGAAAATGTGTATTTGTTATTCGTAAAAGAAAATTCAATAATGTTATATTTCAGCCGGTAATCAGTAAAAGCGAACCGCCTTTATTGAAATGTTCATTTGCAGCTATAAATCTGTAAATGTGCTTAATTCCGGACATTTGGAAAACGATACTTAGGACAGAGACAGGGTATTTATATTTCATTATTAAGTACATATTTCTCCCATATTATTACATTTTAACTATTACTTTACTTGGTGAGGTTGAAGAGAGAAGAGGTTCGTAGGTTAAAAAAAAAAAAAAAACGTTACACGTTCCGCTAAATCATGCTTTCATGAGATTTTCGTGACAGCATTCCTCAAGATTTCGTATATTTTTTTCTTATGTTTGAATTAAGCTGTAATCATAAAGCGTTTCTATCAAATATGAAGAACACAAAACGTCGATCTATTTAAATTTTAACTGACAATTATAAAAACATTGTTTAGTAATGTAATTTAGTTCATATCACATTAATACGTCATTTATTAGGTAATGTTGCCGGCGTTTGGCGACTATATGGCTTATTATATACATTAACGAATGTAGAAACATTAATTAACCTTTTAAGCGAAGGGTGCTTTGTTATTTAGCATGTATGTGAGTGCGTAAATCAATGCGAAATGACAGCCCCGGCAAACAGGAGAAGGACAAAAAAAGGCAGAGGCGAGATAACGTTCCCGATTTCGTGAAAGACATGGAGAACGTTCGAGATCACGTGAGTAACGTCACAGCTTTACCAATGTGGTTTAAAATGTTTTTGATATTAAGAATAAGCGAGTTGGAGTTATGCCCTATTCTTTGTCTTCATTTCCCTTGCGAATGAAACTGCTCACAACGTGTGTTGTTTCGCGGACAAGGTTAGAGTTTTAACAGAATATATATATATATATATATATATATATATATATATATATATATATATATATTCGACTGTGGGCAATGTATTTTTATACATACGGATTTCCTGATATTTGAATTATATTTTTTAATGGTGAATGCTCTGATGAACTGCAAGCACTTGTGCCCCCACGACGTGAACACCCTTGACAGACCCGACAAGCTGCAAAATCCCACCGCCACACTGTAGAGATCCCTAGATGTAAAAGATCTTTCTGCTCCGGTAGTTTATTCCCCAGAACCGCTAGACTTTGGAATTCCATTCCAGGTCAATACTTCCCCAACTGTACTGACATGCAGAAGTTCAAGTGCAACGTGAACCAGCATCTTGCTGCTCAAATCCCTACATAGTACCCCAGTAGTTGTTTCCCCTGACAGTAGCCCCCTACACCAAAGTGGCAACGTGCCTTGTTTGGGGTGAAAATGTAATGAAAAAAAAAAAAAAAAAAAAATGGAAATACAATTCTACAACCATACACATTTAATGATCTTTTGCAATTCTTATGTACAACAGCAATACCGCAATACCTGTATACTTTATGTCTGAAGATAATAACGGATTGATTTTTTTAGAGGTTAGAAAACACAGATTTCCAGGGTGATTAGTATGAATTATACAAAAAAACATTTGTGATAGGAAGTGAGATATAATGAAGCTATGTGTTGTGCTGGCCGCTGCATCTGTGTGAGTAGAGAATCCAAGTCAGTTTTTGTGGTGAACATTAAAGTCACCAAATGCATGTACTTGTGCGCTAGTGTCGAGGGAGAGTGCTGTGTCTATGCTGTCAAATACTTTGTTTATTATGGAGCAGTCCTGGGTCGAGGGAGAGCGGTAGAGAAAATAAAAGTAGCTAATGTTATGTTGCATGTTTAGTCTAAAGCACATAAAGGCGTGGTCGTCCGTTTCTAGGTTTGTTTCTCTAGTCAGGGAGAGGGTGTTACGAATATATACTCCAAGCTCGTGTATGTGTTTGTCAGAGTCCTATGGCTGGCTGTATGTATTTGTTATATAATTTTTTTGGATGGTATGAATTGGTCTATGCTTACAATTAACCATTCAGTCAGGTCTGATACTATAAATGACAAATCCTTTTTAAACATGGAATGAAGAGGTAGGTCAGTATGAATGTACGGAAGCTATCCCAGTCAGCCATAGAGTATCGATATACAGTACGGTGGAGAGGTACGTCTGAAGACTTATTACATTTCATTTTTATCTTAACTGCTACAACAAAGCGGTCAGAGGATCCCAGAGGAGATAGAACATAACATGAACAGAGCTCAGGGAAAGTTGTGGGGAAAAGGTCTAGAAGGCTAGCATATTGACCGGATGTATCGGGCACACGGGTGGGTTCGTGGACAATCTGAGTGAGGTCATAGGCAATGGCAAAATCCTGAAAAAACCTCCCCTCGTCATCGGTTTTATTTGAGTGGGTCACACATTCCACATTATGGACATTGAAGTCACCGCAAATGTGAATGTTAGTCGAAGGATGAGCAGACAGGGTGTGGTCAATTTTCTCAGATATGCTCTTAAATATAGTAACCCCACTGTTGTGGGGGCGATAGACGGCAAATATAAATGCAGTGGTGTAAGCTAGTGCAACCCGGAAGCACATATAAGGTAAATTAGTGTCTTCTCTGAAGATATCCCTACCACATGGAAATCCATTATTGAAGTAGGCAAATATTCCATGCCCATGGCGATCTTGGGGGTCAGATATAGATGTTAAGTTAGAGTATCCTTTAATTATGAATTCGTCGTGAGAAGTGGTTGGCCCTATGCCAGTTTCACTTTGAAAGAATATGTCCGGTTTCGTCTCCTGTAATTTTGCTTCAACCTCTGGAAGGTTGGAACGTAGACCCCTGATGTTGGAGAGGTAGACCTAGTAGTAGGGGTCTACGTTGTAGGATGGGGGTGCAGGTTTATTCGTGTTTCTTTTTTGGAGATGTTTCATGATTGTTGAGGTTGTGCAGTTTACGGAGCAGGTCGGTAGACTTGGTTGGAGCAGGACAGAGAGAAAAAAAAGAGAGAAAAAGACTAGAAGTTTGTTTTCGTAGCACATGATCAGATAAAGCCGTAACACTTACCTAGTATGGCTTCAAGAGGCCCTACCAGAGACTACTGCATGGTCCAGAATCCATTCACCAAATGGCAATACAGCAGCCCCGGTACTTTGCACCTGCTGATAGGACAGCCTCCTTAGTGGTTAATCCAAGGTACGGGTCCTTGACTATCAGATGAAACGTTTACATCCAGCACCCTTATTAGTGACATGACCACAAGGATAGACATAGGAACAGAAATTTACCGACATCTCAGGCTACTCTTTATTAAGTACTACCGACCTTGAAAGCAGCTTTTTCTTAACCCTTTGTCAGAAAAATCATTCATTCGAAATAAGGATTGAAGGACAAAAAAGAAGAAGCGAGACTTACTATAGCTGCAGATAACACATCCACATGCATTATCTACTCTCCATTGAGAAAATAAAATAAAATTAAAAAGGTGAGAGATACTTATTAATATCTACTTAGTATAAGTCCGTTGCCCCATTCCCGGCTTAGGATAGTACTTGAAGATAGTCTCCCCTCCCATGTTAATGCATGGATACTTTTTGCCTTTATCTAGGCTGAGCTGGGATGTTAAACCGTTTCAGCATCACCTCATAATAGATATGCTATAATGGAACTTTTATCAAATTGAAAAAATCTGGTTATTTTTAACTCGTTTAACAAGCTGGTTAAGAATGATTACCTTTAGGAGTATGTATTAACTTTATCTAGGAGTAATGCATACTTTAGAAGAAGAAAAAGCCTCGTGTTTTTTTGAGTTCAGATAATATACAAATATTATTTGAGAAATGTTCAATTTCATGGGAGACTTTTTTCTCGTTTTAAATATAAGAAAAATTATTGGTTAATAATAGTATTTTTGACAAAAGATTTAGGAGAAAGATAAGAAAACAAGACAAATATTCAGGATTAAAGTCAAACCTATGATAAGGAAAAAGATAAAAAATAAAAAAGTAAACATGTTAGTGTTTTTAGATTAGTAGGCTGCAAAAGTAACGAACAGCTTACAATAAACATTTGTTAAGGAAAATATCAGTTAAATCTAAAACATTATACTTAATAGAACCGTATAAACAAAGACTCAAGAGGAACATATAATAAGATATCGGAAAATCAAATCACATTAAAGACTACACATTATATGCAGTTCCTGTGTAAGCAACCTTACACGAAACAATCATAATCTGCTCTCTCTTTTACTGTCTCTCTCTCTTTCTGTATATATATATATATATATATATATATATATATATATATATATATATATATATATATATGTGTGTGTGGGTGTGTATATGTATATATATATATATATATATATATATCCCACTAAACTACAATATCTTAGTAGAGTAAAATTAAACGGCTTGAGCCAACAACTCGGGAAACAATTTATTTTAGTAGGAGTTTAACTGGCACATCAAAATTTGGGGAAACACATTAACTAATCTTAAAGGCCAACTTATTGAAAAAATAATAATCCGCAAAAAATCTGTCTTTATAATAACAAATCAAGCCCATGCATTTATCCTGCAATAAGCTTTACCTCAGCTATAAATTTAATTGTATGGGATACTACTACCTTTCTGGAAAACACTTGGAGAATCCATAGAAATTTTTGCTGAAGAAATAACTTACCAATAATCCTTGAAAACTCGAACACTCAAACTGGGAGGAAAAACCAGGCTGGAATATCCAAGGAACTTACTGGAAAACACTTCGGGAATTATTTTACTCTAAACAAACACCATAAACCAGAGGCAACAAATAACATAATCTGCGCTTCTTTACTAAAACCCTAACCTTTATTGCTAAGGTTTGCATACTGAATTTTACCACCTCAACGAAATTACCACGTCTTTTGCACTGACTAATGCAGAAAAGCAATAATTGAAAGATTATTTCTTCCAAGCCCAACCCCATCAAAAGAACTTATACCTTTTTTAACTGTAAAACCATGAAAAAGCCAAACAATTAATGAATCCCAAGGAACTAAATGCCATAATTATTAGTTGAAACTGAACACGCCATAGACAAAATTCATGTTGAAATATTAAAACAAAACTCGTAAATTCTTTCAAATATTGGTTTAATGAACTATTGATTAGAGAAACATTCAAACACTCTTAAAACAGATCAATATTATTCCTATCCGAATACATTTGAAAATCACACCAACCCAACCAAATCAACAAAATATCCGAAAAAAAAATTAAACTACGAACCAATTTTCTTTAAGCAAATACACAAGTAACTAACCTCTAAAAAAACTAGTAACTAACCTCTAAAAAAACAAGTAACTAACCTCTAAAAACTAGTAATTAACCTCTAAAAAACTAGTAACTAACCTCTAAAAAAACTAGTAACTAACCTCTAAAAACTAGTCATTAACCTCTTAAAAAACTAGTAACTAACCTCTAAAAAAACTAGTAACTAACCTCTAAAAAAACTAGTAACTAACCTCTAAAAAAACTAGTAATTAACCTCTAAAAAAACTAGTAACTAACCTCTAAAAAAACTAGTAACTAACCTCTTAAAAGACTAGTAACTAACCTCTAAAAAACTAGTAATTAACCTCTAAAAAAACTAGTAACTAACCTCTAAAAAAACGAGTAACTAACCTCTAAACGAACATTAGAAAGGGAACAGGGACATTCGATTATCTTGTCAGACTGTAAACCTTTATTGATGAGGCTTTCTTTAAAAACTTATACTCTCGAATTTGGAAATGTTAAGGAGACCACATGGAGATATTGAATAATAGAATACCTTATGCACTTGTCCACCAGAAAAAGAATGCTTATCTTTCTAAGAAACATTCTAGTGCAGAAAACCGTCACTTTTTGACGCCTGAGAGAACAAAAATGTGGGCTGCAGAATTTCACATATTCTAATCAACATTTAAACACACAACAATTCGAAATACCAAACCCCGGTATCAATGGCTTATAATAAGGAAACGCTTTCCTGATTTGTTAAACATGTAAAAACGTTAGTACTGTAGCAATCCAATTACAACAGTGCCCGAAGAAAATGTATAAATGATTCATAGAAATAATTTAAAATATTTCAAAAAATATAAAAAAACAAATATCAGCACTTATCAAATTCACAAAATGCACACTGACCTTATCATTAAATTCTATAAGCCTTAACTTTCTGTTGTCAAACAATATAAATTGTTTGATGTTTCACTTAATCCTAAACACACCCGTATTCCATAGGAGCTAATACAGAATTGGATGGTAACAAGAAAACTCTTACCAAATTATCCCAAACCCTAACTATGCAAGCTATATTTATGGGTCAGCTAGAATGTCTTAAAGAGAAATGGAATCTATACACCATCAAGACCTTGGATTTAAATTAGTGTCTATCAACGTCTCCCTAGTAAGTTTTCTGCTGACCAAATCAGAACTAAGAAAACGAAAACTATGGAAGCAGTACTATTTAAAACTACCTTACTTTCCATCATGCCCTACTCAGACGCTTGTTTTTCAACTATAACTTAAACACCTTTACAGTAGAAAAAATGACGCTTTTAGCCTCCGCATTGAGAAACTCATTACAAAAGCACAAATAGGCATGTTTCATGTGCATAAAACAACAATATAAAAAATATATTCATAGTAACTATAATAATTACCAATTTAACCAAACATTTCACATGAAAATATGAATGTAATACTTTTTCAAGAAAAAAATGCCTTCCTTATAGATAAGTTTCAGATTACGTACATGTATATAATGATGGATATAATAATGAGAGCGTTGTCATACTCCAAAAAACAACAGTTCAAAGAGGAATACGACATAATATAGAAAGATATAGCCTATCAAGCTAGTTCCAGATAACATAACAACAAATCAATTAAAAAATATTTATTTTATCAGAATCTAAATCCTCTAAAAAATGAAGTTTATTCCGTAAAATATATGTTCTTTTTTGTATAAAAATAGCTTTAACTAAATTCGATATCAAATGATATATAATGGTTTATATTTTACTGAATATATATGCAATTTATTTGTTTGAAATACTCTTCATGAATTATGCATAATTAAACATTTCTTACATTTTTAACTAACATGATTATTCGATATCATTCAGAGGTATAGACCACATAATTTAATCCACTGATTTAGCTATGTTGGCGGAATTAACATTGGCATTACATAAACTACTATAATAAAAAAAAAGAGTGTATGATTATCGGTGTCCGATGTAAAAAATACAGGATACATTTCTTATATATATATATATATATATATATATATATATATATATATATATATATATATAAATATATATATATATATATATGCATATACATTTAATATATTCTGCCCACAAAAATAAATAAATGCACATCGGGAGAATGCATTTGGCCATCATCTATCGTCCATGATCGGCAGATGAGTTTCTTCTATGTAACAGACAAACATTAGATACACAGAAACACACATACATAGACATATATATATATATATATATATATATATATATGCATATATAAACTGGGTCTCTTATTGATTTTCAGCAGAAAAATCTATGAACATATATAAATAATAATGCGTGTAAAGAACATTAATATAATTGACATATATATGTATACATATATATATATATATTATTATTATTATTATTATTATTATTATTAATATATAATAAAGAAATGTAGACACGTTTTACCTGAATTTATAATATATTAATTCTCAACCAGGGGAACATGTTACACACGCTTAATAAGGTAGCAAATAAATACTATTTAGTATAAAGTGAAAAATTAAGTAACAATGTTTGGTATTTAAGTGGATAATAATGTATCGCAAACAAATAGAACATATATAAAAAATTATTTGCAAAGTACGATTAAAATAGATATTGAATTATTTGCAAAGAAAGACTAAAATAGATATAGAATTATTTGTAAAGAAAGAGTAAAATAGATATAGAATAATTTGCAAAGAAAAAGTAAAATAGATATAGAATTATTTGTAAATAAATTATAAAATAGATATAGAATCATTTTAAGAAAGACTAAAATAGATATAGAATTGTTTGCAATGAAAGAGTAAAATCGATATAAAAATATTTGTCAAGAAAGGTGTAAAATAGCTATAGAATCATTTGCAAAGAAACAATGCGAAGGAGATATAGAATTATTTGCAAAGGAAGTGTAAAATAGATATAGAATTATTTGTAAAGAATGAGTAAAATAGATATAGAATTCTTTGCAAAGAAAGAGTAAAATAGATATATAATTATTTGTAAGAAAGACTAAAATAGATATAGAATTGTTTGCAAAGAAAGAGTAAAATAGATATAGAAATATTTGTAAAGAGAGAGAAAAATAGATATAGAGTTATGTGTAAAGAAAGAGTAAAATATATACATAATTGTTTGCAAAGAAAGAGTAAAATAGATATAGAATTATTTGTAAGAAAGCGTAAAATAGATATAGAATTATTGACAAGATAAAATTAAAATATATATAGAATTATTTGTAAAGAAAGAGAAAAATAAATAATCAATTATTTGTAAACAAAGAGAAAAATAGATAAAGAGTTATTTGCAAAGAAAAAGTAAAATAGATATAGATTTTATTTGTAAGGAAATTTAAAATAGATATAGAGTTGTTTGTAACGAAAGGGCCAAATAGATATAGACTTATTTGTAAGGAATAAAAAATAGAGATATAAAATTATTTGTAGAGAAAGAGTAAAATAGATATAGAATTATGTTTAAAGAAAGAGTAAAATAGATATAGAATTATTTTCAGAGAAAGAGTAAAATAGATATAAAATTATATGTAAAGGAAGAGTAAAATAGATATGGAATTATTCATAAAGATATAGTAAAATAGATATAGAATTATTTGTAAGAAAGAGTAAAAGAGATATAGAATTATTTGCAAAGAAATTGTAAAATAGATATAAAATTAGTTTTATACAACGAGTGAAATAGATATAGAATTACCTGTAAGGAAAGAGCAAAATATATACAGAATTATTAGTAAAGAAAGTATGAAATAGATATAGAATTATTTGCAAAGAAAGAGTAAAATAGATACAGAATTAATTGTAAAGAAAGAGTAAAATAGATATAGAATCATTTTAAGAAAGAGGAAAATAGATATAGAATTGTTTGCAAAAAAAGAGGTAAATAGATATAGAACTTTTTGTAAATAAAGAGTAAATAAAATAAAACGCATTTAAAATGAATGCAAGCCATTAATAAAAGTATAAGTGAGCGGGTGAATATTTTTTTTTAAAGTATGGCGTGAGGTATTGGAGAAGTCAGCCTCGAATTAAATTAAATTTCTAGCCGAGTGGAACACCGAAGCCAAAGAATCGTTTTTTTTTGGGGGGGGGGTGGAATAACTCTCAAGAGGGGGTTGAATATTTGTCAGTGAGCGAGTGATTAATGAACGCCATTTTAAGAATCGAATTACTTCCGGGTCAAATGAATCATCACGTGACATGCATTTTTTGTTGCTGTTCTTATATTTTTGTCTCTTCCCCTTCTTTGGCGTCATAATCTAAAGGAAGAAATGTTTCTCCACGGTGTAAAAACGGAAAGCACTCATATTTTTCACACGGACGAACACACCAAGGAAACGCAGTTTGGAAACTCCGTGAAATTATTGGGATTCCGTTTTGTCTCTTCTTTCCTCGTTATTTATTTATATTGTTTTTGTGGTTTCCAAACATTGATATTTATTGGGCATTTTTCCCCATTTATATTATTATTATTAATTTTATTATTATTATTATTATTATTATTATTATTATTATTATTATTATTATTATTATTATTATCAGATTAACATTATCATTTTTTTTTTACGTTTTTTTGCGAATATCAATCAAACGCTGTATTTTTATTATTGCGGACATACGTACCAATTTTGTATTACTTTTACGTGTGGCAACCAATCTTTATTAGAGGTAATGTCAGTAATTTCAACTTACGTCCGTCTGTCATTTTGTCACGCCGCTATTTGAAATACCATTTACATTACTAAATGCTATCATGTAATGGACACATTTTATATGACATACGCCCACCAATCTATGTCTATCCATCGGATCGTCCAGGAAGCTTGTGCTTAAAATAACATTTAATTTGATTTATCACATTTATAGCTAAATAAAATATGATTTTTCATCGATAATATTCATATTAAACCGATGAATCTTATTTTAGATGGGTCTGAGTATCTTTTGTTTGTTGGTCGATATGAAGTGCATAATAATGAAATTATATACTTGTTCATCTGTCAGGCTTAAGTGTGAAATACTATTATGATTACTAGATCGATAGATCAATCACTATGCAGGCCTTTATCTAGCAGAACACGCTGATTGAATCATGATAGCTAATGCCGTATGTAATTACCTATTTCCTCACAAGTCTCTTACGTTTAAATTTTAAATATTATTTTTTATCTTTGCAATTTACGCTTAAGATCTCTTCACTATGTAGACTATATCACTCACGCGCGGGTTACCCGGTGTGTCTTAATCTACTTTGTTCCTTCTCTATACTAGTGAGAGTTGTGAATGTTAAGATGCATTGCGCCTGTCTCTTCCGCCTGTTGACTTTAATTTGTCTCCACTTTTCTACATCTCAGCAGCAATTGCAATGGTTTTACGTAGAAGCAGCCAGCAACAGAATACCACCTCCCGTTTTCGCTCTGTTTTTTATATAATGTTTTGATGTAATTTACTTAAACAACACTTAAATTTATACACGACTAACGGGGGGGGGTACCCGGCGTTGCCCGGATGTTTGTAGGTGTGTGTGGTTGTTAATGAAAACCTAAGAATAAGCGAAGTAAAAAAAGAAAACAGAAAAACGAACGTTAAATCTTATCTGGAAAATAAAGCGAAGGGGGGGGGTAATAAAAAACCAAAAAAAAAAAAACCCTAACGTAAGGCAAAGGAGCAATGTGAAATGTAAAAATCTGAAAAACAAAACCAAAAAAAGAAAACAGAAAAACGAATGTTAAAAGTACCCCTCTAAAAAAAAACACATGTAAATGGCTTAAATAAGCCTGTTTCGATATTTAAATTTAAAAGATTGGTAGGTACTCCGGTGTCTTATGGTATGTGTGGTCGGTTGGAGCGGGTTAATGAAAACCTAAGAATAAGCGAAGTGTTAATGAAAACCTAAGAATAAGTAAAAAAAAAAAAAAACAGAAAAACGAACATTACCTGAAAAATTGCTTAAATAACACTGGTTCAATATTTAAATTTTAATAAATCGAAAAAAAAAGACATCTCACACCACGATTCAGACCCAAAACATTTAGATAATGACCCAACGCTCTAACCAACTGAGATAACACGACGTACATGGAATTTAGTCAGTTCTTACACTATTAAAACTAAATCAGGTCATGATGACATCTGACGTATGCGTAGAACTAATCTCGTCACGAGATGACGATTCTGTAGAAAATTGATGATTTCAGGTTGAAAAAAAAACGTTTTTGGCCAATTTCTCGATATTTTTCGGGCGAAGGATGGAGCTTTAATATGATACTAAGTTTGTCAATTTTTATTCTGTCCGTCAGAAGTTTTTAGCGGACATACACACACATACATACATACAAACATACATAAACACAATTTCGCTTTTATATATATATATATATATATATATATATATATATATATATATATATATATATAGAGAGAGAGAGAGAGAGAGAGACTAGCGGGGGTACCCGGCGGTGCCCGGGTGTTTGGAAGGTGTGTGTGCTGTTAAATAAAATTGATCCCGAGGGGAAAATTGGTAAGATCGAAGCCGAAGCCCTGAGGCGAAATTTGCAAATAAAATCGGCCAGCCAGAATGAGTTACTGAAAGATGTTTGAATTTATTTTAGTAAGAGCCAAAGTTACGACGACGACGTTAGCAATAGCTATTCAGCAAATGAGGTCAATGACCAGATTTGTTTGTTATAAGCGAAGTAAAAAAAAAACATAAGAACAAACGTTTAAACTTAAGCGGGGGCTAATCAAAAACTTTAAAAAAAAACACAAAATAAAACTAACGTAAGGCAACCGAACGATGTTAAATATAAAAATGGAAAAAAACAACAACAAAAAACACAGAAAAACGAACACGTGAAAAATGGCTTAAATAAGCCTGTTTCGATACTAAAATTTTAAAAAATCGGTGTGTACCCGGGTGTATCTGGATGTGTGTCGGGGGTGGATAAGCGAAGTAAAAAACCCAAAAAAACGAACGTTACGTAAAAAAATGATTAAATAATACTGGTTCAATATTTACATTTAAAAACTCGAAAGAAAAGATGACATCTCACACCACGATTCGAATTCAAAACGTTTAGATTACGAACCAACACGCTAACAAACTGAGCTAAGGCTATTTTTTGTACTTTTTTCAACTATTTAAGGTAAATCAGGTCATGACATCATCTGACGCATGCGTAGAATCGGTTGTTTCGGGGTGTAAAAACGAACGTTTTTGGCCAATTTTTCGATATTTTTCGAGCGAAGGATGGAGCTTCAATATGATACAGAGATTGTGAATTTTCCTCGTGTCTGTCGAAAGTTTTTAGCGGGCACACAAACACACATACAAACATACATACACACATTTTCGCGTTTATATTTATAGACTAGCGGGGGCACCGGCGTTGCCCGGGTGTTTGTAAGTGTGTGATGTTAGATAAAAAGAACCCGGAGGGTAGGATCGAACCGGAAGCCCTGAGGAGAAGTTTGAAAATAAAATCGGCCAGCAAGAAATAGTTACTAAAAGATGATGGAATTTATTTAAGTAAGAACCAAATTGACAGGTCCGCGCATTGAAGTCGTAAAGTAATAGCTATTCAGCAAATGAGGTCAATGACTAGGTTTATTTGTTATAAGCGAAGTAAACAAAGAAAACAACGTTAAAACTTAAGCGGGGGGGGGTAATCAAAACATCGAAACACGCATAGATACATACAAACAAACATACATACACACATGTTCGTTTTTATATATATAGATTACTACACAGTTTGAACATAACATTGTATTAATATTCGGCGTTAAACTTTCCTCTCTTGCTCACCAGTAACCATTTAAGCAGACATTCGGAAATAGTCTGCCTTGTTCAAGATTTGAAATGTCAAATAATATCTAAAGTGTTATCTGCTACGCACCAATTTTCTTACGTTACTTCCGTCGTGCGATTTCCCCCTTTTCTAAGCAATTTCAACATATTTATATATTTATATCGCACATTAGTAAACGTTCACATTGAATAGATAACTTATAAAAATATATGTTTTCCAATCAATATTTTATTTTTATTAATTTTTCTGTTTTCACGTGGCACATATAAATACAGAGTAAAATTTTCTGAATTTTGGTATCATCTACATGTTATGCTATCTGAATTCGTTGGCAACGTCGAATGATCATTTTAAATAAAACAAAACATGATAATTAATAGCAACGTAAACATTTTTTTCTAGGCGAAATACACTACGTCAGTGTGCAATAACAGTATAAATTTGTAATTAAGGCTGCTAATAAACGTCTGCATTCATTTAGTGTGTGTAGGGAAAATACTGAATAAATTACGGTCCCTCTCCTTATCTATCTCACTCTCTATAATATATATATATATATATATATATGCATATGTATATATATATATATATATATATATATATATATATATGCATTAAATAGTATAGCTATATGAATTTTCAATTATAAATCGTTACGTAATTACCAGAAAATATTGTCAATTATTCGACTAACTGATATAGCTGAAAAATATGCAGACCAATAAAGATGTCTAGAAAGAGATTAACTCACCTTTCGGGTATGTAATATGTTCTCTCCACATGGTGTCACCTAATAATTTTTTGTTCAGTATTAAAAATTATACTGATATATCTAAATTACTTTTTTTGGTTTAACTTTTATTATTTGATCTTGACTGAATTTAGAGTGAAGCACAGAAACGTTGGTTTCATGCTATGTAATTATTAGAGATTATGGGACGATTTCTACATATATATTTTTTACAATGGTCACCACTTATCAAGACCCGGAAGCCACTCAGGGATGTGTTAATAGGTGGACAGTAGTCAATATGATTATAGCGTAGTAATTGTAAGCACTGGAAATTTTGTAAAATGGATTACTACGGGGGGGGTACCAAGAACTTTTTTACCTAGAAATTGAAGACAACAAAATTGTAGTTAACTGGAAGACAGGCAAATTAAAGGCAGTTCCACAAGAGTGCATTTCTAATAAATACCCATTTTTCATGGAATCTACGTTTAGATTTAAGCCCAAATGAATAGTGGGGGAAATTATCAATAGTGATTGTGGCTAGACGAGTGCTTTTCGTGAAAAATTGGCGAGGGAGAGCCATAGATTGGAGCTCAGACGAGCACTTGAATGAAAATAAGGATAAAGTAGTGACAGGCTCGCAACATCTCTTCTGTGTGTTTGCAAGGGAGATAAGACGCGTCTCCCACTAAGCTACGAAGTCTATTTTGAATTCTGTCAAGGCAGGATAAGCTGTTACTAGCAGCTCCTGCCAAGCTGCGGCAAGAGTTCTCCCTAATTCGATGACCTGGATTTTATATAGGTAAAGCATTTATCAGGAGTGAGCTATCTATTGGAGCGGTAAAAGGTCCAACCATTTTTCCAGCGAACTTTGCAACGGATTTTATGTATGTGTTCCATGTCAGATTAGGAGTAAAGGTCAAGCCCAGAAGTTTGTCAAAACATGGAGCATCCCCTACGAAGAGAGTGATTCATTTCAATTGATGCCAGATGGGGATCAGAGCGGTGATAATTCCAAGAAAGGGGCTAGGTTTTAGATGCATTTAAAGTAACCAGCCACCCCTTTCCCCATTGTAACACGTGCTCAAGATCCGAGGGGAGAGAGTCAGAAAAAACTTGGCCGTTTACGATCTTATATGTGTTGCCATATATGGTAGTATCGTGAGCATAAATGTAAATGAGTGATCTTAGAATATTATTTGGAAGATCGTTGATGTAGATCAGGAAGAAAGTATGGACCCCTGAGGGATTCCAGCATTAATACTGATACCTCCTGATTTCTGCCCATCAACCACTACTCTTATAAACCTATCTGATAGAAATGATTCAATAATTTGGAAAACATTTCCAGCTATACCCTAGCTGGATATCTTATGAAGTAGACGTTTATGCTATACCCTATAAAAAGCCTTTGATATGTCAAGAGCAATTACCCTACAGAAGAAGCCTGCGACAAGAGATTCGCTAATTTCATGAGATATAGCCGTTAGCACATCTGCTGTAGATCAAGCAAAACGGAAACCATATTGCATGTCACTAAGAAGATTATTTTTGCTGAGGTGGTTGACTACTTCTTTATTTCAGACAGATTCCAGTAAATTACTCAAGAAGCACAGGAGAGTAATTGGTCTGTTCTGAGAGGAAAATGGCCGATAACCTGAATTATTTAATACAATATATACTGATGAGGTTTTCAAGTGTGTTTGGAAGTGGTTCATGGCAATTCTGAAAGCAGCTTTTATCTCAGTACATTTATTACGTTGGAAGCAATGGAAAAAAGTGATTTCTATGCGCTATGACAGCACCAGATTTTGGAGAGAACCACGGCTTGCTGTAAGGTTTTTGTTGGAATATTTTGAATGTATGACTCGGTGTATACCTACAGTTAACCATTCTGTCAGGTCTGATCCTATAGAAGACACATGGAGAGTATGTCTGAGGATTTATTATATTTTGTTTTTATCTTAACTGACACAACTCTGTGGCCGGAAGATCTCAGTGAAGACAGAATGGAATATTAACATAGCTCAGAGCAAGTTGTGAGAAAAAGGTCTAGGAAACTTGCATACTGACTGTCAGTATATATATATATATATATATATATATATATATATATATATATATATATATATATATATATATATGTATGTATATATATATGTGTGTGTGTGTGTGTATGTATTTATATCTATAATATAAGTACTAAATTTCCGATACAATATCTGATTCTAAGGTTTTATAAATCTCTAAATATCTAATTATATATTGCCAAAGTTAGATGTTTATTTTTACTCGTATTACCATGTTTGGGTTATTGTTTGACTGTAACACATCTCCACCCATGCAAAATACTTGTAACAATCTACGCACTGTCCAGATTGGTAACAATATTTCGTAGTAATGAGCTGAAGTATGTGTAGAGTATTTCCGTTTATCTTTGCTCCTTTTTTAATTTACTTTGTCATAGTCATAATTTTGGGCGGTCTATGAGTTGATGTGTATCGTTTTTTTGTTGTGTGGCATTGTCATTATCTTTTTTCTGTTTCTCCATAGCGATTATAATTGCTATGGTCGTATGCGCTTGAATAAAACCAAATAATATTATACAATTATATGTGCCAGTATTATCGTTTTTATAATTGTTTTAAAAATCTAGCACAACAAATCCATCTTACTACTTTATTTAATACGCATTACACTCGCTTCTTGATTATTGACACCATTTTCCTCAACACGTTAATTAAATTTCTAATAAAAAATATAGCTATAAAAACAACACTAGCGAATAAATACTGGGAACTCAAAGAAAGCGGACATTCGCCGGTAGTCGAATGGAAAATAATCAGACAAGCTACCACATGCAGACATTTAGACGACCCATGTAAATTATGCCTCCATGAAAAATTTTCTATCCTGTACTTTAAAGAACCTCAAAATCTATTAAACTGTAGGCGGGAAATAGCAAACAACTGTGTTCACAAAATAAAACTTACTCTAGGATAGCGATACAAAATAGCTTTAAAACTAACAATAACAATAGAAAACAAACAAATAAATAAATTAAATAAACATGAATATACATAAACGATCACACACATATATGTATATATATATATGTATATATATGTGCATGTATGTGTGTACACATAGATATATTTATATGTATAAAAAAGGAGAACGTCTACCTAAAACCACTAACCTAGTTCTAAAACAGATCATTTGTTTGATAAAATGCATGCCCATTGGCTGATAGGAAGGGGCACGGTGGATACTAGAAAGTTGATTGACCAACTAGAAATCCTCAACATATATAAAAACAAGAAGCAACCACAAAATTCGCGCATAAGCCTGACGAATCCTATAGTTGGATGAAACACATAATTTCAGTGTAGCTTAATCGCCATATATATTTTATAAATTACTATATATATATATATATATATATATATATATATATATATATATATAAAATAAGAATTACAGTGAAGTTTACCAAAATGATCCAAGATGGCAAAACTAAAGTAAATAATAAATAATGAATAATTAATATTTATAAAGTAATCTCAACCATATGTAAAAGCTCGATAAAACCAAATAGGAGATAGAACTTATAATTGGAACAAATAGTTAATAAAACATGTTCAAAACACTTCTAAAAAGTGTAAAATTATATTTAATTTAAAAAAGGAAACACTAAATAGATGGATGGATAAATAGATAGTCCATTTATTTAGTGTTTACTTTTTAAAATTAAATATGTTTTTAACTCTTTTTCAGTGTTATTAACATGTTTATTTAATTATATATATATATATATATACATATAAATCAATGAACACATATTTAAATGATTTCTTATTTACCTTCTTGCATGCTAGATGGACTTTTTCGATTGTCTTCCACGGGATATAAAGATAAGATTATAACTGCCTTACCTGGCTATGAAGATCTTAATCCAATCGTTCACGTTGGGTTTGTTCTTATAAGTGGCGATTCTAACATTTCGAGTTGGATAAGCTGGGAAAAGAAAGGATTAATTCGTAAATGTTATTGACAACATATTCCGCCAAAAGAAAATGATAGAGTTTAAGCAAGTAAGGTCTGGATCTAAAATCAAAGCATTTTATGCATTGGCGATCGCTTATTTCATGTAGATTGGCTCTATAACTGATGCAAAATTACGAGAATCATAATTTCGTTGGAGTTCGTCATTTAGTGAGATGGGCAACACTATACTGATTGCAACTGCATGTAACTTTGACTACGCGCGTGGTTCCAGAATGACTGTAGCTTGCCTCCTGTTGGCTTCTAAAGAATGACAAGTTGACACGACGCGAGTTTACTAATCTGAGGATAAGTATCTATGATGAGAACTGAATCTTGTTGATTACACTTGAATAAGCATGGATCACGTAAGAAAATGCCAGTAGCGCAATACCATTTGCAGATTGTTGACAAAAATCTCTGAACTCGAAGGAGAAAACAGCTTGGCGCCATCTGCCATCATAGTAGTGTAGTTTTCCGGGGTTTTTTCATATACTATATATGTGTATATATGTATATGTGTGTATGTATACGTGCATGGTTGGCATCAAAATATTTAAAGTTCATTTGAGTGAATTTTTAAAGGAGATTACTTTATAACTGTTCATATAAAGAAAATAATATGCAAGATAATTTGTGTCAAGATTTTATTTACTCCTATTTTCGCCAAACCAGACATATTTCAACATGACTATAAATGTATACTACTTATAATAATGTCAAGAGTGTTGGGTGGCTGTGCAGCGAGGTGCTTGTTTATGTTACATTTTACTCAGACGTGTAGCAGAAAATATGAAAAGAATTCCAAAGTTTAGCTGGTCAATAGATATTATAGAAACAAATCCCTTGTCGATAGACTCGCTGATAAGATGCAAAATCGTTGTCTGGGATCAACTGCAGATCACGCAGGACGATTACCACCCAGCTTTCCAATTAGACGTTCTTTATTGAAGTGGTGCAAAACAGCTTGTAACATCACAGCTTCAAACAGCTTTCTCATGACACACAGATGATTAAACATCATAAAGCGAATAAAGATTTGTAAGTAATTAAAAGCAGTCTTTGTTTAAGTGACGATGAATCTGCTGATTAAGCCTTGGTGATATTTAGAGGTGCAGTTTTTCAGGTACTATCAAAAAGAATGTTGTCAAAACCAGTTGTCTTTATGGTGTCGAGGTTCTTGATAAGGTTGGCGATATCCAGGAGGGCTACTTGGATTTTTTTAAGCCATGGAAAATACGTCAGACGCCAGGTAACTTGATTACTAACGGTCGAATCTACTGCAAAGTTCTCTGCAAAAACGTTCACTTCATGAAATGTTCAGTTCCATTTTTATTGGTTTTGATAGATGCTTTATATCTGTTCAAAACTCGTTGGAGGTAAGCATATGATCAGATAGACTTAAATGATTTGGCATGAGACCATTTCGCGATTTAAATAAATTTTTTGTAGTTGTTTCGAAAAGTATTAAAAAGGGAGGCTTTATTTTTAGGAATCTCTATCGGTAAACGCATTTGAAATACTGATAGCTATAAAGAGTCCCGGCAGAACATTTTGGGCGTGTAATATAACCTTTTTCTTAGTTCTATATTGGAATAGTTTTTTTTTATATATAAACTACTTGCCACCAACAGTAAACTACTGATATAATTATAATAGAATCTAAGACATATGCATTTTGAATATAGGTTTCTTTATTTAAACACATATATTTATTTGATCCTTGACATCAATGCGGTCAGTCAGGTGAAATCACAGTTAAGATTATACTTATAACATTGTACAAATGGTATACAGTGTAATTCAATTTGTTTTAAATAGAATATCATTATTTTTAAACGCTATGTATTTAATTGCCCACTCTATACCAAAGGCCAATGCGCATTTGTTTGATCACATACACACATACGCACACACACACACACACACACACACACACACACACACACACACACACATATATATATATATATATATATATATATATATATATATATCACATTACTCAAAACAGTAAAATAACGTGCCTTTTTTTACGCTTACGTAACATCATTTCAAGTTGTGATGGTAACGAATAAAACAGATAGACCGAGAGAAAAGCTTTACAATTACTCCTTACTCGAACTACCGAAGTCATCTACTCTGTAATAAAAAGGTAACGCGACATTTATCATCCTTATGCTATGAGAAACAATAACATTAATTTATATAGGAAAAACATTAGATTCATACGTAACAGAATGATTTTATATCTTTGAACATTTTACCAATACATCTTAATTCATTACTACGTTCAATGAATACTCATTATTCTTTTACGTCGCTTTGAAATGAGAGCATACTTTTGTTTATAAATATAATATGTCTTTAATTTCCCCGATGTGCTGATTTGGGTCAAAATCGAGAATATTAACCGTTGCAATGAGTAAGAGTAGAAACTACTTTTGCAAGTAGGAAAATCACTATATTCAGCAATATATCAAGCTGTTATTTAAAATTGATAAAAAAAGGATGTGGACAGCGATGACTGATAAAATACCGCTGTATTCCAGTAGACGCATTGGAAGATGGCGGAAAACGTAGCAGTAATGTCTGCTGAAAATAGAATTAGGATTCAAAGCTGGCAAAAGCAAAAAAAAAAAATCGGTGACAGATAAGAAAGATAAAAGGGGAAAGAGAAGAATATTCACTTTTATGTGTGAGAAGACGAGGTGTTTCTATGGGGAAAGTAAAGGAAATCATACGCTTCGTGTTTTTGTTTGGTTTGCTTTTAAATCAACTTGCATTTTCCACCATTTTTCTTTGATTGTTCCCTGTCAGCATTCAGATCTTGAGTAAATAATGACTTGACACCACGTCTGCAGTAAAAAAAAAATTAAGGAATAGTATATGTAAATATGCTCAAAAACGTATACCTGCAATGCGTAAGAGGATCTGAAAATCGAAAATCGGAAAACTTAACATTGCTTATCCTCTACTTTATAATACAGACGCATGTGTATTTAAAAACACACACACACAAACACGTATATATATATATATATATATATATATATATATATATATGTATATATATATATATATATATATATATATATATATATATATAACTTATTACTATTTTATCTGTTTAGTTACATCTGTTTCCGCTACCGAATCGTATCAACGATCTAGTAACTTCGTCAGACTTGGAAAGAAGTGGTTATTACCAAAATTTAAACAAATATACTGGCTCTGCAATTGTATTGAGCTCCTTCTTCAAGTTTTACTATTTACCAGTGCTGATATATATGCATATATATATATATATTTATATATATATATATTTATATATATATACATACATACATATATATACATTATTTATATTATAAAACCACATACGTATATATATATATAATATATATATATACATATATATAACACGTACAGATGATTTTTTATTTCGTATATTTTAGTTCATTTAGAATTTAATTAGAATTATATATATATATATATATATATATATATACATACATACATAAACTTGTCACTTATTTGATTGTTGTTTTTTTTTGCTTTTTGTCGAGGGTTGCTTAAATTAGATTCATAAGATAACCATGAGGTAGTGCTAGTATGTTTATAACTATTCTTTACTCTGTAGTTTATTTACGGCTATTCATTTATAACTTTTAATAAGTCTCACTCACTCACGCTTTTTCTCTCTCTCTCTCTCTCTCTCTCTCTCTCTCTCTCTCTCTATATATATATATATATATATATATATATATATACATATATAGGATTGAATACTATACTTAAGCCATATACTCTTTATAATATCATCCAGATTGTTACATATAACAAAATCTGTTTTCGGCTTTAACGAATTTTCATCGAAGCCAAATTGTAGCTAAAAATCTTTTTTATAATCTCTTTTTAGGTGTTAGAATTGACTATTATATTTAAACTACGTATTACATCCGTTTAACTTAATTTTTTCCCCGAATTAAAAAAAAAAAATATTTTTTTTTTATTTTAGAATCCGTATTGATTTTTACTATTATCTATTCGTCTCTGAAAAAGGGCAGTAGCTTTCATCGTGATAGCGAGCCACGTATAAAATTGTACAGAAAATTGTATACCGCCATTTTCTCTCTCTCTCATATATATATATATATATATATATATATATATATATATATATATATATATATACGCGGGCGATGTACACCGTTGTTCTGTCATAACAAAGGAAAATCTGGCTATTATCAATAGAAATATTTTTCCTTTCTTATCAACTAATTATAAATATGTTTGTAGTGGCTTTTAAGTCTTACATTTATTTATTATAATGAACATTTATATCTTTGTAATAATCCATCTCCACGGAGAAAAAACGGCCTCGTAAAAACTTACTCATGTAGCCGCGAAGGGCTTTTTATATTCTCTCATAGATGGTTCAGACCTTTTTCTATATACAAACTGTAAAACAAAAAAATGCAATTTAATGTGAATAATAAACAAATGCATCACTTTCATTAACCTAATTTCTAAATGTATGTCATGGAGGTTATGCGAAAAGAAAGAGGAAAAGACGAAGAGCGAAATAAGAGTAAAGAACAAGTAAAAGTCAATCTATAGTCTGTGACCGGTGTAAGTCATTTTTTCAATATTATAACTATTATATTTTATTCATCCCTTGGACTCTCATGTATATATTCGACATTGTAAGACAGTCTCTCAGTCGGGAACCACATCAGGCTATATAAAAACATATATGATATTTACGGATATATATTAAAACTCAAAACATGAAAATGATATGCTATTGTCAGCTCTGATTATCACACCCAGTCCGTAACGCTTCCTCGTTAAAGAGTTCCTTTCAAGCGACAACAACACACTTGGAAAAGGATGTCATGTTTGTGATGATATTTCCCTCTCTATAGATCTGTAATAGAATCATAAATAACGTAAAAATACTGTGCTTTTTTAAATACTAACGATATCTAAACGATAGGAACATGCTGGAAACACAACAAAAACGGGTCGATCCGTCGTCGGTTATAACTGTTTAGTACGGGTCGCAGTATGTGTGGTCATTGCAGGCATCTTCCAATCGTCGCTTGTTGCGTGTTCATTGCAGCTTTCTGTCGTCGGAATTAATGGTATGCTGAAATCGAACACTTTTATGAAAACAGCGACAAAATACATTTTTATAAAAATATATATATAATTTATTAAACAGTTAACAAGTTAGGAAACATATTTAGTCGACCCATCGCGTACAGCGAGCAAACCTCAATTCTCTTTACAACAATCAAATTATATTTAATTCTCTCTTTAAATGAAGTAAGAGAGAGACAGGAAGTCAATGATGGAAATAGAGAAAAAAGAGTGAGAGACTGAGAGAGAGAAATATGCGTTTCACACAATGTTTTAGTTTTAAACTTCAGATATCCGCGTGTAAATCTGACCTTTAAAAGTTTCATAACACCTGTCACTCAAACCAAACCGACATGATCTAACGTTCCCAAACCCCCCCAAAAAACCTGCATGAAACGTTTTAACTGCATCACAAAGTCAGGCACAAGGTTAGAAGCTAGATATAGGGTGATTAATTGAGCAGTCCCCAGCCCCCTTAAAAGGGGCTACGTCATTTTGCCACACAGCATGTATGACGTGATATCACATATTTTTTGCTGTCTTCAGCCTGTTTTATCGGAGGAGGCCATGCGTCTAGACGCTGTTTCGTTCTTGTGACCTCAGGTCATATGTACTAAGATAACTACAAAACAATATGTGCCCGGTGCCTTCCAAATTATCTTAATTACAATACGGTGTTTTGTGATGCCATGCAATATGCACTGTGACAACAACCGAGCAGTAAAAAATCATATATATATATATATATATATATATATATATATATATATATATATATATATATATACATGTGTGTGTGTTCTTATTTTCTCTTTTTTTCTCTTATTCAATCTTCACCCCAAACAAGGCACAGGGCCACTTTGAAGTAGGGGGCTACTATCGGGGACATAATTTGCAGGGGTATTATGAAGAAAGATGAGTACCAAGGTATCTATTCACATTAAATTTGAACTTCTGCATGTCAGTACAGTTGGGAAACCAGAATCCCGGAAGGGAGTTCCAAAGTCTAGCAGTTCATGGGAAGAAACTATTAGAGTAGAAGGGCTTCTTACATCTAGGGATCTCTACTGTGAAGGGGTGGGATTTGGCTGCTGGTAGGGTTTGTCGGGGGTATTCGCGTCACCGGGGTGCAAGTGCTTATAGTTCGTCCGAGAATTCGCCATTAAATTACTTGTAGAACAGGCAGAAGGATGCAACATTTAGTCGATGGGACAGAGGCTGACGCCAAAATGACAGTTCAGGACCTATCAGGTTGGCGGCTCTCTTTTGAACCCTGTCCAGAGGTGAGAGACAAGTAATAGATGCATCAAGGCAAATATGTTTGTAAAGAGAGTTAGAGGTATTAGCATATTTTCTTTAAAACCCATTGTATTATGTAGTGATGTTTTCTGTAAATTATTTGTTTAAAATGTAAATTGCCTATTGTACAATAGATGCATATTCTTTTATCAGCATGCAGGAATAGTATATTTGAGTTACAGATCAGTTTTACATCACCTCCAAACTTTGTTTCATTGTTCTAAACCGACATATCTCATATTTTATTTAGATGCTATTTTACAAAGATTTTTGTTTTCCGTCGCATTTTGTAAAATATTGCCTGTTTTCATTATGTTATCATTTAAATTATTTATGCCTATAAACTTATGTATCAATTACCGAATGAATCAATTATGTTTGTCATTCCTAATATACACGAATACGAAACATTCAGAATGAGACCTCAAAAATTAATATAAACATATATTTTGTATCATGTATACACATGAAATATATTCACTACATTTTAAAACTGAGTTCTTACATATTCATTTATAATTTAAAGTATCCATTGTATATATTAACGTAAATTCTTACGTCTGTTTACATTATAGACTAAAAACTTAACGTTGGCAGGCTCAGATTTGCTTATTTTATAAAAATAACGTCAGTTTGCGAGGTGTTGTACCTGAGATGTTGTCAGTAAGGAAGATACGAACAAGGAGATAGGTTAAAACAAAGTATTTATATTGTCAAGGTTCTGTACGTCTCGGTCTATATATATATGTATATATATATATATATATATATATATATATATATGTATATATATATATATATATATATATATAGTTCGAAATAGTTCATGTTAGTGTATGACTGAGTTCCTACACAAGACAATTGTACAAAAACCAAACAAAATATCGTCTTTCCACTTCTTACCATAATCTTTCCGCCCACATCTTTGTCAAGTTATGGTGTAACTATACTTGTGATATAACATTTTTATATAATTGACTATTCCAATTTTGTAGTTTAATTTTCGCGATGATACATATTTTGGCTTTTACACAGTATTTGATTGTTTTATCTCTTCGTTAATATGTAAAGAAACAGGAACGAAGAAGATTTAACAAATAGTATCTAAATATATAGTTAATTACTAGAGCTTACAATACTATTTTCGTTCAACTTTTCAGTTTCAATATCGCTTCATATCTGTAATTTGCGAAAATTTATTATAGCAATCATAGCATTTTCCAGGGCATGAAATTTCATTCGATATATGCGATTTCTACTCCGAAAATATCTCGGTGTTAGATTAAAACTCTTGGTGGAATAATACAATAATTTTTACCAAAACTGAAAAATTATAATTTGTGTGTATTTTTGCCCCTTCGTTGACTTTCGCGTGTTGGTACGAGGCGCCTTAAACATGTTTCCAGACTTTTCTGTACAGGAAGTTAAAATTGCCGCAGACTTTTGAAAATTAAATATGTTATTTCTATACATCGTATAGGATGGCCAACTAATCAGTTATGATTCCAGGTTAAAATGAACAGCTAAAACAGATTTTGGAATGCACCCAAGTAAAGCCCGGTTGCCGAAGCTGGCGATTTCAACAATGCAATCTGAACGTGAGGACACTTTAGAGGAACAATATGCAATAAAATTCAGTTTTAAACTTTGAAAAATGTATGAAATGCTTCAAACTAGTTTAGAACAAGTTGCATTAATATAGCATCAGTTTTTGAGTGACATAAGAAATTCAAGAAAGGCAGAGAGTATGTGAGGAATGGTAAAAGATGTAGAGAGTAGTAAGGAAATCATAACACCAAAATTGATTGGCTAAATAAATAATATGTTGATAAAGACCGTCGGGTGTCATCAGGGACATTAAGTGCAGTGTTTGATGACTGTGTGCGAGACTGTACACACAATTAACGCGAGGGACGGAAAATGTGGAAGCGTTGCGCGAAGTTTATCTCAATGCACCAATCCACCACTCCATCCTTATCAGGCTATTTGACCACCCTCCCTATAATGCAAAGCATTGTGACCTGTGACTATTTTGTTACTACTTAAGCTCAAAGGAAACATAAGAGGCTATCGTTATGAGACAATCGAGATGAAAGAGCTGTTACGAGGGTCATTGACACGCTCATACAGGAGGACTTTAATGCCTTTTTTAAGTTGATAGAACGTCAAAACGAATGCATTGCAGCCGGAGTAGATTATTTCTAAGTGAACTAGATGTTCCTGTGTATGCTATCAATAAGTGCCTATGCAAAAAGTCTGTAAAATTATCTAAGGCACCTCGTAAGTATTGCATGGTTTATGTTGCTTTTGTACAAGGATTATTAACCAACCTTCTTTTGAATGGAAGAGCAAATGCAGTTATTTTGATTTCTGATGTCAGTAAATCACTTAATCATAAACTTTGTATTTATACATTGATTTGTAATTATTTGCATAGCTGTTGGGGTTAACCATCCAGCATTTATGTTTAGTGCTTTGTTCCTGTTTGTGATATTTGAAAGAGATAAAAGCTTTGGTTTTAGTATTTTTCTGGTAGGTTTATACAAGCGTTATCTAAATATATTAATTATACTAAATGCCGAATATATTAATCATTGTTCTACTATTAATTAATAACTAACGGGACCTGTGGATATTTCAAAACGACAGTTTTCATATGTAATATGAATAAATTTGTAGAAAAACAGCTGAGTATTCTGTGGACGTTCAGCGTGAATGGAACCCCCATGATATTAATGTAGTTCTTTTGCTAAAACTATAAAAATATTTACTTGAATACTCTGGTTAATATGTTATAATGTATCTGGTTATGACAGTTTCACTCTAATATCCTTATGGGTGTTTTATACATCCTTCCAATGTATAGACGCCCGGACCGAATGGAAATCCTACAATATAATTATCACATCTTTAGACAGAATAGATATTACACTTGTACCCTAGTCAGAAGAACAATATGGTATGTTTATTTTTACGTAAGACCCAAATGCAAAAATAAAATTATTATTCGTCGTCGCCGGTAATCGGGATATCATATTCCGTAAAAAGGATGATAGAAGGGGACAACATAGTACTGATATTTAATTGGAGTATCTATATACTAATTTTCGTAGTATTTTGTTGGACATAGTGAGAACAATTATTATAGTCGGATCGGAAACAGTATAACTATGAGCTAGACATCACAAAATCAAGGGTTAGGATTGAATTATGTAAATGTTCGTTCATTTAGCAGCGAGGTGTACAGTAATATGATAATTTTGGTCTTACCCAAACGCCATATGCATGCATTCACTCCAGGTAAAAATGCAGCAATTAACTAGAAAATAGAAAAAATAATAAGCATGTTTTACAAAAGGCGAATGTTTTCCAAATTTCACTGATCTATAAACAAAATTTCATATCAAAATATAGCTAGAAAGACAGAAGTGTTTACCCTTGAAATCTCAGTAATTGCATGTTAATATTAAAACAAACGGAAAGTTTCCTATTTAACATTCTGGAATATTTTTGAAATATTAAGTTACTTTGACAAAAGCCGCTGAAAATATAAACTAAATTACAACGTACGAACGTTTATTTAAAGGTTCGCAAGTCACATATACGTTATAATGACATACATTTATATATATGTATATTACTACAACTATCCTAAATTAATTATACCAAATCAAAATAGATAATACAGCTGAATCTATTATCAATGTCTTATTGGTGTATTCTTTTCACTTTCTTGTTACCTTGCAGCAGTAAGAGGAGATTATGTAATTGTACAAATATTGGTGAGACTAATAAATGCATGTCACGATAACCCGGATGAAACAGAAATAGACAACCTGCAGCTGTGGAGATTGATCCATGGGATCAAGGGTCACCGGTTACCTTCGAAGAATAGACGTCTTAGAAATGCAGATGTAAATGATATTACGAGTACATAGCAAGTACGTCATGTATTCAGAGCACAGATCAGAGTTTCTAGTCAGATCGCGACAGAAAATGGATAGACAAGACGTGGCCGAGAGTGTAGAAATCCTAGAGAGTATCGCCTCAAGACTTTATGTCTCTCATTCAGGAAAGTACAAACACGTTAAAAAGTAATCAGAATTAGATTAGACGGTAAATGTTAACTTGCGCTACAACAGAACAGCGAGCACTCTAATTTGTTTTTTAGAGATATTCGAGGTCGCTGACAACGAATCTGATAATCAAATTTATCGTTTGCATGGTATAAACCCCTAGACCGTAAGACTATTTTGTGCCATTTCACCGCCTTTGGTAGTGGTTTTCTTACATGATAATTCGTGTACGAACTGGCGTAGTGAAGTGTTTTATCACATCGCGTAGAAATCTTTCAAATAAGAAAGTTTTTATATGAGATTCTCTTTTTCGTCTTATGTAGTTTTCAATGCTTTTTATATTGGTCAAAAAAGAAAGTTTTCATGGGCTGTTTGCAAAAACATAAGCACCATACACATTTTGGATTTTTGTTCGTTTTTTAGGGGGGTCATTCCATTAACAGGTGTTTCTGCAATTTGATTACCCACCCCAGATCGCGTAAGGAAATGGATTGACAAGGCGCGGCGCCGTTATAGAGACCTTGAATCAGTACGGTTCCAGGTAAGAATTGTCTGATGATAGAAGTTTCAATCCTACCAAAAGCCGGCCAGAGGCTTACTGGCCAAAATATGGTGAGACGACAACAACTACGGAAGGCAGTAATTGCAGTGAATGCAGTCAAGCGATTCATATTTCCCATCCGTCGCGATTACCACCCGACGAAGGCCAGAGGAAAAGTTGGCCGAAACGTCGTGAACCAACTAAGAAAAGATGAGGATAATATTCCACAATAAATAAAATTAATAAACAATACTCTCTTCAATGAATTCCAATTAAATATGTTTTAAAATGTTACACTATTTACCCGTTTTCGGTATTTTGTTCTTGTCTTTTTCTTTATATTTAATTTTATTTTTCTGCTTTTCTATCTAACTTATTCACGTTCGCCTGTCTCATCGTCACTTATTAAGATATATGTTAGTTTTGACGCATATAAAATCCATTGTCATTATACGTTGTATTTTACTTGACATATAGTTCAGAAGAGATGCGAGCCATTCCGGGTAAATTTAGCAACTGCAGAACAATCAGAATCTGATGTTCCAAAATAAATGTCAGTAAGAAGTAATACTATTACATTTTGCTAGTGTCTAGAAGAACAGGAATAAATTATAACCTATGTCCAAAATTCATAGCAATAAAATAATGGCTTTCTTTATATATAACTTGTATGAATTAACAACCAGAATATTTTACACAAAACTTGTATTAAAATCAAAACACTAAGATATATATGATGTCTCTTTCATACTAAAAACTGGGAAGATATGACGCAAGTGTCGGAAAGTGGAATTGAAGAGATGACGCCTTAAACTAACACTTTGGCCTCTAAAAACGCATATACATCCCAATTGGCATTTTTAAGCGGATCCGCCTAAAGCGATCTGAAAAAAACTTACAACTTTCCAAAATGAGAAAGTAAATCCTAATATTGTGGACCTTGTAGAACTGCCGAAAAGCAACAACACATCGAAGCCAATACGGAAAAGAGTATTTCAATTATGACATATTTTGTTAGTTTGGTGACGAAGGAGGTTATTTTAACAGGGATTTTACAAGATATTACATCTTGGAATCCGTATCATAATTATGAACGACCTTTTAAAAACCCCAGAGAAGCAAACATTAGGCCATATTTGTTATTTAATGTCTAATATCTATTATTATTGTTATTTCATCAGACTTGGATTTATATTAAAGTTCTCGAAATGTTTCCAGATAAGGTGTGTCACAAAATCGTAGAAGACTATAAACTATTTAGAATCACCTTTTACCACACCTAACGCCTCGAGGCTATGTTCTTAAATTCATACAGATTAGTTAAATACTTTGAGAGTTCACCACACACACACACACACACACATATATGTATATATATATGTATATATATATATATATATATATACACCATATACATAGCCTACATATATATGCAGATAGATACTTGGTTATTTGCTACAGTCGACACAGAAAAACTCTCGTTTATCTTCGCTATTATAATGATATGTAATCCACCTTATACACCTGTTCACAAACATGCTTTAGCTTTTACGTTAAAAGCGAGACTCGCCACTGATAATAAGTGTTCGAAACGAACGTCATTTATTTCGGAAGGAAGCCATGGGAGGGCAGTGGATAGAATATGGCAATGCGGATATAAGCGTGTCTCAGCAGGAAAGCGAGATGGCATTCTGCTAAGATTCTCTCATCTCGCAGAGGGTGTATGGGGCCTATTGCAAAGATACTTCATTTGCCCAATACCCAACCGTTTCGTGTTTGTATTTGAGAAGAAGCCACAATGGGGTAATCACGTCGGATTGACGAAAATGCCGTTAGCATGTGAAATCACGGGAAGGATAGCTATTGGAATGGTGAGGGCAATGCATTGTGGTGATGGTTATCGATAAAAATGCACTCAGGAAAATCTGTTGGATGTAGGATATTGATAATGAGTGTGGAGACAAAGGGAGGGAAAGGACGAATTTGACAAATAAGATAGTGCGACAGGAAAAAAGAAACGGTATAGAAGCATACTGGGTACAAGAAGACAACATTAAAATACATGGAGAAAGTGAAAAAGGATATTATCTACAGGAGAAAAAAGTATAGACGAAAACATAAGAAAACACAAGATTGAGAACAACAAGAAGTGAAACGAAAAAGAACGAAAAATAAATAATGTTTTCTTTAGATTAGATCTTTTATAAATGAATGTAAAAGAAACGACATAAATATTAAAAGAGAACAGCGAATACTCATGTAACGAAAGAACGATAAATATATAATAAGCAAATCATTTGAAAATAAGAGCAGCTGAAAATAATAAAATAGTTTTATGATGACAAAAAATGAGGGAGAATTAAAAGTATGCTTATGAAATTACTTGTTGCCTAAGCTAGAACGAATACTAGAATGAAATAGTTAAAAGGAGAGGGTAAGAATTTGAAGGGCGATTAGGAAAAGGAGATGGAATAGTTGTAAACGAAAGGGATACGGGGAGCGATGTAATATATTAACATATTTTTTTAATCAGCAAAAAGCATGAAAACAGTAAGAAAGTGTGTAAAAAGCACATTAATATTTATTCAAAATAGCACACTTTTGATAAAAGTAATTAATATTAACTTAACTAGCAAACATGTATCCTTGCGTCGCTCAGGGAAATATAAAATGTTGTTTTACACATAAAAATAAATATCTCAAATTTATACTTTTAAGGACCTTAGTTTGATTTGTCGAAATTAAAATTTTACTCTGTATTTATTTTACAAATAAATAATTAAAAGTATTATATACTTTATATATGTGATATTTTCTGTTATAGGTCTGTATATTTTCTGATGACACCAGACTTTATAACAGGCACGAGGGGAAACGGCAGACACACTAACAGAAGACCTCCACTCTGTAGTGGAATGGGAACGAAAATGGATGGTCACATTCAATGCTGCGAAGACTGCGCTTGTTTTCTTCAATAATTACAAGAAACCTCAACCACCAATAGCAATAGCTAAAGATACATTAACTGACATTATTTCTTTCAAACTCTTCAGCATAGCGTCCATGTGTTGGAATAGATGCAGTAAGAGCATTGCCAGGGGCGCTTCAAGGAATGTGGGCTCTCCCTACTGTGCTAGAAAGCTACATTCAAGTTCAACCACTGTTCCATCCATGCAATTTTGTATCTTTCTGCATGTTTTACAATTATTTATTGACGAAATACAAGCCCTTGTACCCGCTCGACGTAAATATCCCAGACAGACTCGACAAGCAGCCAAGTTTCACCCATACATAGTAGATATCCTTAGATGTAAGGAGGCCTTCTACTCTAATAGTTTCTTCCTGAGAACTGCTAGACTATGGAACTCTCTTTCCGGACTCATGATTTCCCAAGTGTACTGACAGGCAGAAGTGTATGTGTAAGGGAAATCGATATATTGCTGCTAAACTCCCAACATAGTATCCCTGCAACTATTTTCCCAAATAGTGGCCTCCTACATAAAAGTGGCACTATGGCTTGTTTGGGGTGAAAATGCAATAAAACATAATCGAGAACTTGTTCTAACCTAAATCAATATTTAAAATTTTACAAACTTTGCTCTAGGGTAGAGATACATAGTTAGAAACCTATGTAATAACTTACATCATAAGCAACAATATTTATTGATATTTTTATTGTAAGACATGTATAATCCATATTGGCAACACTTGTTTCAATATGTAAAGGAAATTAAAATATTAAACACACTTTAATCCTTTAAATTCCTAAAAGAATATGCGTTTATTTACGCCAAAACTCTAATCTAACACCCACATTTTAATTTTCTAATATTGCATGACAAATCAATAAAAAACGAGTAATGTTTTTCTTTTACACCTCCCTGCAATGTACGCTCGATATCTTTCACTAATTAACCGACCATTATGTCTAACTCTGCTCTTGTATAAATGCAATTAAATAGACCCACATAAAAATTTTGTTTGAATAAACGGTGTATTTTATTTATAATTTTAGTATGTATGCAGTAATATCGACTAATTTTCATATGTTAGTCAAACATACCAACAGCAAAGACACACTAACATACACCTTGTGAGTTTACCATTGAATTGATAGTGATTATTATAGTGTACAATTTCTTTTTAACACGTTAGGTAGAAAGGTTTTTCAAAAAAGCATACAAATATCATAAATTCTTAATATTTTCAAAAACTGTTCACTGTGAAATTTTATAATTATTCGTGAATATTTCGCAATGAAAATGCTAAACGCAAACATTACATGTTGCAACTGTATACAAATGAACATTTATACTTATTTCAATTTTCTGAAATAACAGAGTAAAGATATAGTATAAAATAATGCAATTCAAATGTTATTGGGAATCCAGCCGTTATATCATTGACTTAAAAGATAATATTGACTGCTACAGAAAGACTTAAAAGATAACACTCGCTCGCAGTTCAATAAAAAATATACGCTGTATTGGCTCGTATCTGGATTGCCTTCGTTTAAACCCAGTCAATATAAAGTAGTTTTCTAATGAAAATATCATTCCACAAAATTTCAAAATAGCAACATTAATTTTACAATAGTAAAAAAATTTGTAATATGATTTCGTAACCGTCGATTAGAATTTTCACATTGTCCTATTTAAATTTTTTGTAAAAGTGTGCACGAATAAATTTCTTAGAAGTGCACGTCTGTGGAACCTTCTTCCCTTTGCTTGTTTCCCACCTGAGTACAAGTTGGATGTCTTCAACATAGACACAATCCTGATAAACTGGCACCTTAAGTAAAACACTTTATAAAATTTCCATTACTAACAATTACTATGATACTATCTCACAGATTAATGTACACACAATATCATTCGTCCGACACTTGTCAAGAGATTACGACAGCAGCGATTTAGATTTTTTCTGACCTTTCTTCTGCGATTTGTACAGTTTACCAAATTTACACAGAATCTCATACACGCATATCTTTGTCAGGATTTTCTCCGTAAAGAACAATGGCTCGCACAAATATGTTAGGAGTTCAGTCGGACCACGGAAGTTGTTCGCTTGGAAGAGATCTGTTCCTGGTGTCCATGGAAGCATCCAGTGGACGCATTTAGAATATACGTAGACATTTGGAGTAACTCGCCAAACTCTGAGATGAAATAAAGTTATATGTGATTATAATCTTTGCCAGGTATTTTCCTCGCAGATAAATGTATTTATTTACAGCGTGACAACCACAAAAAAATAAGGAAGTAAGGGAAATGAGGTATGTCTTATTTCATCTGGTGTGCCCGGCAGACGAGAAATATTCTACGTAAGTTATAGAACCTTCTCTTGTACATTTATTTTTCTCGTTTTGTGAACTATAATTAAATGTGTAAAAAGCACACATGCCGAACACAAGCATGCATCAATTAATGACAACGTGAAGAAATATAAACATGAACCATTGCTATTCCACATCATTTATATGAACATAGTATATATAGATACAGTATACAGAAAGTTAACAGAAATTAATATTGTTGACGATGGCTGTTATTGCTTGATGGTGGACGTGGAGTCTTTAGTTCTATGTTTCAGATTTTCCCATCTACTTATTTGACGAAATTTGACTTCTTTAAATTATTACTTATATATTATACATAGGTATTCTTTAAAGCTTGGGTTATCATGAGTCACCGATATAATTTAAAGAAAGGGGGGTCTCGTTCGATATTTTTGTCTATAATTGCTATTTCTCTCATCGCCTATTGAGGAGTATGTTTCAGAGGAGTTCATGCACTACACGTCTTTCGATCCCTTGAGTTCTTCTAGAACTGACAGGCAGTTTCGAACTACCAGGTACTAGCCTAATACTACGGTATCCGCATAGTAATTTGAGGTTATTAGTTATTCCTGTTAGTTTTTAGCAGAGTTTTCGAGATTTCTGCAGTAATCCGATGAATCCAAATAATAAGAAAAATAATTATTTCAGAATTTTCTATAGTTCAATGTAAGAATTATTGTCACAGTAAATCTTGCATTCTGTTATGAATAGGTTCAAAATATATACTCATAATTCGGTTTTTGAATGAAAGTTTAAGTTCATTAAAATATGCATCTTGTTTTATGAGAAAAAATGATTTCGTTCTGGTGGGCTAAAACCTGTGGAGCCCAGATAAATTTGGAACATGTTATGCCAAAATATGCTAAGAATTATTAAGTAATATAGACAGAGAACGGCCGCCCTGCATAAACAACAACGTCCCTTTCATCGTCTAGCCAAGATACCATAGGCTCTCTCTAGAGATCAATTTTTACTGTAACTTATATTTACAGTATTTTATCCTATCAAACAATGGTTACTTTTATCTGTGGAATAAACAAATCTTTGCTCAGGCATGAGTCAATGTTTTTCGGGTCTTATCAAACAAAATGAAGCTTAGACATATTGATCTCCATCTCTTTCTGAAGATTTCATTCTCAAATATGTGTATATTACCATTGTTTAAAAATGTTCTTTGTTTATTTTGGTAGTTAAAAGCAGCCAGCTGCTCTGGAGTTTTGCTGCAGAGTTGTCAACCGATATTTGTTAAATTCATCTAGCTAACAGTCTTGGATATTCTAGCAATTTATTGTTTCTTTTTAGGAAAGATCCTCTTCTGAAATCGTTTTACAGTATCCATATCTCGAATTATATTTTTTTCAGATGATTACATCAGAGGAGACTCATTCAGCCGTTTTCTTTATGATATTTATATTATCATCAGTTTTCTTTATGATATTTATATTATCATCACTTTTCTTTATGATATTTATATCATCATCAGTTTTCTTTATGATATTTATATTATCATCAGTTTTCTTTATGATATTTATATTATCATCATTTTTCTTTATGATATTTATATTATCATCAGTTTCCTTTATGATATTTATATTATCATCACTTTTCTTTATGATATTTATATTATCATCAGTTTTCTTTATGATATTTATATTATCATCAGTTTTCTTTATGATATTTATATTATCATCAGTTTCCTTTATGATATTTATATTATCATCAGTTTTCTTCATGATATTTATATTATCATCATTTTTCTTTATGACATTTATATTATCATCAATTTTCTTTATGATATTTATATTATCATCACTTTTCTTTATGGTATTTATATTATCATCACTTTTCTTTATGATATTTATATTATCATCAGTTTCCTTTGTGACATTTATATTATCATCAATTTTCTTTATGATATTTATATTATCATCAGTTTTCTTTATGATATTTATATTATCATCAGTTTTCTTTATGATATTTATATTATCATCAATTTTCTTTATGATATTTATATTATCATCACTTTTCTTTATGATATTTATATTATCATCAATTTTCTTTATGATATTTATATTATCATCAGTTTTCTTTATGATATTTATATTATCATCAGTTTTCTTTATGATATTTATATTATCATCAGTTTTCTTTATGATATTTATATTATCATCAGTTTTCTTTATGATATTTATATTATCATCAGTTTTCTTTATGATATTTATATTATCATCAGTTTCCTTTATGATATTTATATTATCATCAGTTTTCTTTATGATATTTATATTATCATCAGTTTCCTTTATGATATTTATATTATTATCAGTTTCCTTTATGATATTTATATTATCATCACTTTTCTTTATGATATTTATATTATCATCAGTTTTCTTTATGATATTTATATTATCATCAGTTTTCTTTATGATATTTATATTATCATCAGTTTCCTTTATGATATTTATTTTATCATCAGTTTTCTTCATGATATTTATATTATCATCAGTTTTCTTTATGATATTTATATTATCATCAGTTTTCTTTATGATATCTATATTATCATCAGTTTTCTTTATGATATTTATATTATCATCAGTTTCCTTTATGATATTTATATTATCATCACTTTTCTTTATGATATTTATATTATCATCAGTTTTCTTTATGATATTTATATTATCATCAGTTTTCTTTATGATATTGATATTATCATCAGTTTTCTTTATGATATTTATATTATCATCAGTTTTCTGTATGATATTTATATTATCATCAGTTTCGTTTATGATATTTATATTATCATCAGTTTTCTTTATGATATTTATATTATCATCAGTTTTCTGTATGATATTTATATTATCATCAGTTTCGTTTATGATATTTATATTATCATCAGTTTCCTTTATGATATTTATATTATCATCAGTTTTCTTTATGATATTTATATTATCATCAGTTTCCTTTATGATATTTATATTATCATCAGTTTTCTTCATGATATTTATATTATCATCATTTTTCTTTATGACATTTATATTATCATCAATTTTCTTTATGATATTTATATTATCATCACTTTTCTTTATGGTATTTATATTATCATCACTTTTCTTTATGATATTTATATTATCATCAGTTTCCTTTGTGACATTTATATTATCATCACTTTTCTTTATGATATTTATATTATCATCAGTTTTCTTTATGATATTTATATTATCATCAGTTTTCTTTATGATATTTATATTATCATCAATTTTCTTTATGATATTTATATTATCATCAGTTTTCTTTATGATATTTATATTATCATCAATTTTCTTTATGATATTTATATTATCATCAGTTTTCTTTATGATATTTATATTATCATCAGTTTTCTTTATGATATTTATATTATCATCAGTTTTCTTTATGATATTTATATTATCATCAGTTTTCTTTATGATATTTATATTATCATCAGTTTTCTTTATGATATTTATATTATCATCAGTTTCCTTTATGATATTTATATTATCATCAGTTTTCTTTATGATATTTATATTATCATCACTTTTCTTTATGATATTTATATCATCATCAGTTTTCTTTATGATATTTATATTATCATCAGTTTTCTTTATGATATTTATATTATCATCATTTTTCTTTATGATATTTATATTATCATCAGTTTCCTTTATGATATTTATATTATCATCACTTTTCTTTATGATATTTATATTATCATCAGTTTTCTTTATGATATTTATATTATCATCAGTTTTCTTTATGATATTTATATTATCATCAGTTTCCTTTATGATATTTATATTATCATCAGTTTTCTTCATGATATTTATATTATCATCATTTTTCTTTATGACATTTATATTATCATCAATTTTCTTTATGATATTTATATTATCATCACTTTTCTTTATGGTATTTATATTATCATCACTTTTCTTTATGATATTTATATTATCATCAGTTTCTTTTGTGACATTTATATTATCATCACTTTTCTTTATGATATTTATATTATCATCAGTTTTCTTTATGATATTTATATTATCATCAGTTTTCTTTATGATATTTATATTATCATCAATTTTCTTTATGATATTTATATTATCATCACTTTTCTTTATGATATTTATATTATCATCAATTTTCTTTATGATATTTATATTATCATCAGTTTTCTTTATGATATTTATATTATCATCAGTTTTCTTTATGATATTTATATTATCATCAGTTTTCTTTATGATATTTATATTATCATCAGTTTTCTTTATGATATTTATATTATCATCAGTTTCCTTTATGATATTTATATTATCATCAGTTTTCTTTATGATATTTATATTATCATCAGTTTCCTTTATGATATTTAAATTATCATCAGTTTCCTTTATGATATTTATATTATCATCACTTTTCTTTATGATATTTATATTATCATCAGTTTTCTTTATGATATTTATATTATCATCAGTTTTCTTTATGATATTTATATTATCATCAGTTTCCTTTATGATATTTATTTTATCATCAGTTTTCTTCATGATATTTATATTATCATCAGTTTTCTTTATGATATTTATATTATCATCAGTTTTCTTTATGATATCTATATTATCATCAGTTTTCTTTATGATATTTATATTATCATCAGTTTCCTTTATGATATTTATATTATCATCACTTTTCTTTATGATATTTATATTATCATCAGTTTTCTTTATGATATTTATATTATCATCAGTTTTCTTTATGATATTGATATTATCATCAGTTTTCTTTATGATATTTATATTATCAT
>NW_027633513.1:0-45000 GCF_053919585.1 Euprymna scolopes
TGATCAGATAAGCTCTCCCGTGAAGAAATCTTACATGGATATAAAACTCTGTTGCTCGCTACTCCTCAATTTCATTGCACAGCGACGAAATATATCTGTATGGAGCACTATCTATAGTAGATTGCTTGTTTTCACTGAAACATAAAACTCTATCTCACATTGATATATTACTAAGTTTGATCACAATTTTGGAACTATGGATCAATCTCCAAATCGTTACCTGCTAAGACCTGCAAGTACATGAAATCTTTATAATAATAACGACCGCTGCATTCAATGCAACAAAATACTGTCGTTGTCGCGTAGTACTATATGTGCAATAAGTGTATTGTGATGATTTAATTTACAGAATAACGTTTATTCTTAAACAGATATCACGGGTTGTGAAACTCATTTATGCACTCAGATATCAGCTAGAACTAGTAGGTTAACAGATGGAACCTATTGCAGTATCACATCGCGAAAAAAGTGAATGAGTTATAGTGGTAAAGCGTTTAGTTATACGTTTCACATGATCAAATGTGACAAAGAATAAGGAATGCTTAAAACAAGGTCGCTGGAAAGATTGTGGGATCCTTCTATCGCTCCAGAAGATATCTCACTACTGATGCAATTCTCTATCTATATAAAAGCCAAGTACGCCCAAGGATGGAATACTGTTGCCATATCTGGGCAGGAGCTGCTAAAAACAGCCTATCATGCCTTGACAGAGTACAAAATCGACTTCGTGGCTTAGTGGGGGGTGCCCTTTTCTCTACCCTGCAACATCTTTCCCACAGAAGAGACGTTGCGAGCCTATCCTTGTTTAATCGTTATTTCCACGGCAGGTGCCCGTCTGAACTCCAAACTCTGGTCCCCCTCGCCAATCTTTCATGAAAAAGACCCGTCTAGCTGAATCCACTGTGAAAAATTTCCCCCACTCTATATATGTGCCTAAATCAAAACGCGGATTCCATGAACAAAGCTTATTTCTTAAAACTGTACGCCTGTGGAACTCTGTTCCGTCTGCCTGCTTCCCACCTGACTACAACTTGGATGTCTTCAAGTCCAATGTTAACAAATTCCTAATGAACCGCCCCCTTAAGTAAACACTTCATCAAATCTCCACACTAACGTCATGTACTTGCAATAACCCATATCCCTGAGTGGCTTCCGGGCCTTGATAATTGATGATCACTGTAAAAAAAAAAAATGAAGTTGGCCCCGCCAGAGCTCTCCATTCTCGCGGTTTGCAGAGGAAAAAAAATGAACATTGCATACTGACTTCCACCTCCCCAAATTGGGATTATATTTCTAATTGTGGTGCAAAATATAATTAATGCTAGGTCTACAATTCATTATGAAAGACGTTCAGGATTATCCGTCCAGGAGGATATGATTGAACATTAAACTGATTTATATATGGTTACTGTTCAGTGTAAGATGCCACTTTAGTCACGCACTCACTCTGTATATAGATCGATTTTTGAAAAATTATGTCTGTTATTAGTGCCTACTGAAACATAAGATGCAAACTAGTTTTTCATCTCAACTTAATTTAATATAATTTAAACCTATATTTAAATTAAATGGATAATACATAGGGCTATGGCAACAAATTATTCTTTTCCTTGTTTTGATTTTCAGATATATATCAATTGATATCTTATTTTTTTGTATGTAGAATGATGTGATCCTCAATTGATTGTCTGTGTCGGATATATACTCGAGAGTCAAAACAATGAAAATGAATATGATGTTTCCCAAAGCCCTTATAATAACCTTTTTTTGCATATGTATTACATGTTTTATAGCTAAGTAGCATCCCGTTTTTCACTTTTCTTCCTTAACGGGCATGTCTGATTTTATATTCGCTTATTTTTTATGTTCGCCCATCCTTACTCTTCTTCCACCCAGTTCTTTTGATTTCTATATACCCCTCTCCTTCTCCTCTGTGTGTCACTTACCCGCTCACCTTTTCATTTAAGTATATGCTTGTAAGCCGATTCCCCTGCACTAGAATACACCTTTTTTTCTTCGTTTTTCTTTTTCTGTTTTATTCTGTCCTTATTTTGAATGGCTGGAGTTTATGGCATAACATGCCCACCCCTTGATTTTAAATTTCTAACGTGTTTATTTTAAGTACGTACATTTTCTTTTTTTACTTCAATCGGGGACGGGTGTATTCTGTGGACAACAACAATATTTTAACCATTCTATCTATCTATCTATCTATATATATATATATATATATATATATATATATATATATATATGTATATATATATATATATATATATGTATATATATATATATATATATATGTATATATATATATATGCATTTGTTGTGACAATTAATTGAAATGAAGAATCAGAATAATCGATTGTGGAAGTATTGGAAACGAAAAAAATTGAGGCTTAATTTCCGATGCACAAAACGATTCTTTATTTTTTTTATTTGATTTTGTTTAAAGCAAAATCTTCCATTGCAATAAATAGCAAAAAAAAATATTTATTGATTTTAAACTATCAATAAAACTAAAATCTACAGAACATCTTCCACAAGAGTATTTTACGTTTAGGAAAATATCTGCATATTTAACAAGTGTTTTTTAATTATTATTTTTTTTAACAGAAATCGGGGAAAATAGCTACTCTATAGTAAAATATTTAGAGATTTATAAAGAATCGAAATCTGCACGGAATCCGTAATTGCCTCGGTACCTGGAAAAATATTGGGATCGTCCCATCACTAATATATATATATATATATATATATATATATATATACATCATTGAATCTATTATGCCCTTAACTCATCAGTTTAGTTTCGTATATGCAAACGTGTGTAATAATTTATTAATGCCATATATAAATTAAATAGATAATACCAACATAATATTCTTTTCCTTGTTTTGATTTTCAGATATATATCAATTGATATCTTATGTGTTTTATGTAGAATGATGTGATCCTCAGTTGATTGTCTGGGTTGGATATATATTCGAGAGTCAAAACAATAAAAATGAATATGATGTTGCCATAACCCTTATAATAACCTTTTTTTTACACATATATTACATGTTTAATAACTTAAATTTTTCACTTTTCTTCCTTAACGGGCATGTCTGATTTTATATCTGCTTATTTTTTATGTTCGCCCACCGACATCCTTACTCTTCCTCCACCCAGTTCTTTTGATTTCTATATACCCCTCTCCTTCTCCTCTGTGTGTCACTGACCCCGCTCACCTTTTCATTTAAGTATATACTTGTAAGCCGATTCCCCTGCACTAGAATACACCTTTCTTTCTTCGTTTTTCTTTCTTTCTTTTCTGTTTTATTCTGTCCTTATTTTGAATGGCTGAAGTTTATGGCATAACCTTTCCCCTTTTGATTTAAAATTTCCAACACGTTTATTTTAAGTACGTACATCTTTTTTGCTTCAATTGAGGACGGGTGTATTCTGTGGACAGCAGCAATTTTTTAATCATTCTTTATATACACGTTTGTGTTTGTGCGTGGTGAGACAATTAATTGAAATGAAGAATCAGAATAATCGACTGTGGAAGAATTGGAAAATTGGGGCTTACTTTCTGATGCACAAAACGATTCTTTTATTTTTTTTTATTTGATTTTGGTTAAAGCAAAATCTTCCATTGCAAGTAATAAAAAAATATTTATTGATTTTAAACTATCAATAAAACTAAAATCTGCAGACCATATTCCACAAGAGTATTTTACGTTTAAGAAAATATCTGCATATTTAACAAGTGTTTTTTAGTAACATATTTAGAGATTTATAAAGAATCGGAATCGGTACGGAATCGGTAATTGCATAGGTATCTAAAAGAATATTGCAAGCGTCCCATCACGTATATATATAATCATTGAATCTATCAGTTTAGTTTCGTATATGCAAACGTGTGTAATAATTTATTGATGTTTTTTCCATAGGTATGTATGCACAAATTAGAATTAATGCAATAACTAATTGATTTTAAATTTCCACGAACTTTTATTTTTTTGGCTTCACTTGAGAACATGTATATTCTATGGACAGCAACAATTGTTTAATCATGCTATATATATATATATATATATATATATATATATATATATATATATATACGCACATAGTCCTGGTCAAAATCATAAGACCACCTAATAATGTAAGCGTTTACCCATAATATCGAATTTTTAATCAAACAAATGTTTGAAACCATTGCCAAAAGGGAAAATATGATAGAAAAAAATGAAATCTGCTTCATTCGAAACCTTAACTCTGATCTAATAATTATTAAAAAAAAACAAAACAAAAAAAAAATTTTCACCTGGTCAAAATGGTGAGACCACTTTAATAAAATCGCCTAGTTTTGAAAAAAATGAACACGAAAAGCTTTCTACGTTACTAAAAGCAACTTGTTAGTGGATAAAAAAAATATCTTACTAAATTATGAATTACAAAAGGGAAACCATTATCAGAGTTCAAGAGAGGGAGGATCTTTGAGCTTAATAGGGGTGGACTCTCTCATAGACCCATTGCAAACGAAGTGAATTGTAGCAAAACGGTCATCACAATTTTTTTAAGAAATCCAGAACAATAGGGGCACAAAAAGAGTCCAGGTCGACAGAAAAAAGTAGCCCCATCCCTTAGAAGTTTAAAAATAACTCCAGTATGAGCTCAAGTTGATTGAAAAGCCAAACAGCAACAGAATGTAGTCCTAAAACCACCATAATGCATTTTAAAATGAAAGGTCTCGGTCATTTAAAGCAACTGCAGAAACCACGTCTTCTTGAACAGCACAAAACTAACCGACTTAAATATGCCGCCAAATACCAGACTTGGGATGAAGTGAAGTGGGAAAATGTAATTTTCTCCGATGAGTAAAAGTTTAATCTAGATGGTTCAGATGGATTTCAACACAATTAGCATGATAAAAATTTGCTCAAAGTGACTTTTTCAACTCGACATAGTGGAGGAGGGTCTTTTATGATCGAGGGTGCTTTCTCGTCACTTGGAAGCCTAAAGTTGCAAGTAGTGAAAGGGCGGTAACCATCATTGAAGTACCTTTCAATGCTTGAAAATGCTTCTATCAGGAATGAAGGTCAACGTCTGTGTGGAAGAAATTGGATTTTCCAACAAGACAACGCTACGATACACACTTCTCGACAAGCACGAGAATACTTTTCTTCCAATAATATAGAATTGTTAGATTATCCAGCATGTTCTCCGGACCTCAATCCCATTGAAAATCTTTGGGGATGGATGGCAAAAGAAGTGTTCAAGGAAGGAACCCAGTATGATTCGATAATGGAACTTTCCGTTCAGTTTTCAGTACATGGGATAAAATTCCTTCGCAACTGACAAGCACCTTACTCGCAAGCATACCGAATAGAATTTTTGAAGTAATTCGAAATAATATAGGCTATACTAAATACTGAGACCTTTTTTAGTAATTTATAATTGCCTTTTGTTAGATAAATTATCAGCGGGCTTATCATTTTGACCAGGTGAAAATGTTTGTTTTTTAAAAAATAATTATTAGAGGTTTCGAATGAAGCAGATTTCATTTTTTTTCTCATATTTTCACTTTTGGCAATGGTTTCAACAATTTGTTTGATTAACAATTCGATAATATATATATATATATATATATATGTGTGTGTGTGTGTTTGTGTGTGTTGAGACAATTGAAATGAAGAATCAGAATAATCGACAATTGTGGAAGTATTGGACACGAAAAGAATTGGGCTTACTTTCCAATGCACAAAAGGATTCTTTTCATTTTTTTTTTTATTTGATTTTGTTTAAAGCAAAATCTTCCATTGCAAGTAATAAGAAAAAAAAATTATTGATTTTAAACTAAAATCTGCAGAACATCTTCCACAAGAGTATTTTACATTTAGGAAAATATCTGCAAATTAAACAAGTGTTTTTTAATTTTTTTTTTTTTTAAAACAGAAATCGGGGAAAATAGTAAATATTTATAAAGAATCGGAATACTACGGAATCGGTAATTGCATCGGTATCTGTAAGAATATTGGAAGCGTACCATCACTAATATATATATATATATATATATATATATATATATCTCATTGAATCTATTACGCCCTTACTTCAGCAGTTTAGTTTCGTATATGCAAAGGTGTGTAATAATTTACTGATGTTATTTCCATAAGTATGTATGCACAAATTAGAATTAATACAATTACTAATTAAATAGAACATTTTGGTAGAAGATTCATAAATTAATGTAAATTGTTAGTATGAATGCTTGGGTGTAATGACTTTGTTTGATGAAATTGAAAATGGTGTAATGGAAACATATTAAAGGTATATGTAGCTTCTCTTTCAGTTTTCCGATTTTAATCATGTCAAATCAAACTTAATTTCCTTTTGACGGGTTGATTGTTGCTATTTTTTCTGATGAGTTCAGGGCATAATAGATTCGCTGACTGATATAATAATTTAGTGATTGATTTTGCGCTACAAAACAGATATTGTAAAGAATTGTCTAAGTCAACTGAATTTAAGGAATACATTATTAGATGATCAACATCATTAATTTTCCAATTGTTGACATTTATTCTCTCATCGATATATATAATATATATATATAAAGTTGCGGGAATCCATATTAAATAGAGAAATATTCAACCACCTCAGCAGAAACAACCTTCTTAGTGACACACAATATCGTTTCCGCTCTGCAAGATCAATCGCAGATGTGCTGACGGTTATATCTCACAGGATTACTGAATCTCTTGACTAAGGCTTCCTTTCTAGGGCAATTGCTCTTGAGATATCAAAGGCATTCGACAAGGTATGGCATAAGGGTCTACGTCACAAGATTTCCAGCTAGTGTATAACTTGAAATGTTTTCTAAATCATGAAATCATTTCTCTCCGATAGGCTCATAAGAGTAGTGGTTGATGGACAAAAATCTAAGGTTCGCAGTATTAATGCTAGAGTCCTTCAGGGGTCAATCCTGGGCCCAAATCTCTCCTGATCTACATCAATTACCTCCCTAAACACATACTTAAATCATTCGTTGACATGTATGCTGATGACACGACCATCTACGGCAACACATCAAAGGTGGTAAATGACAAAGTTCTCTCTTATTATCTCTCCTTTGATCTCGAGCGCGTGGTTCAGTGGGGGAAGACGTGGCTGGTTACCTTTAATGCATCTAAAAACAAACTCCTATCCTTACATCATCAACGCTCTGATCCCCATCTGGCATCAATTGGGATGGATGGCTCTCGTCTGGGAGAGGCCCCGTGTTTTCACAAGCTTCTGGGTTTGACCTTTACTCCTGATCTGAAATGGACACGTAGATCAAGTCTGTTGCCAAGGTCGCTGGAAAGATTGTGGGATCCTTCTATCGCTCCAGAAGATATCTCACTGCTGATGCAATTCTCTATCTATATAAAAACCAAGTACGTCCAAGGATGGAATACTGCTGCCATATCTGGGCAGGAGCTGCTAAAACAGCCTATCCTGCCTTGACAGAGTACAAAATAGATTCGTGGCTTAGTGGGGGATGCCCTTTTCTCTACCCTGCAACCTCTCTCCCACAGAAGAGATGTTACGAGCCTATCCTTGTGTTATCGTTATTTCCATGGCAGGTGCTCCTCTGAATTCCAATCTCTGGTCCCCCCTTCGCCAATCTTTCACGAAAAACACCCGTCTAGCCGAATCCACTGTGAAAAATGTCCCCCACTCTTTATCTGTACCTAAATCAAAACGTGAATTCCATGAAAAAAGCTTCTTTCTTAGAACTGCACGCCTGTGGAACTCTGTTCCGTCTGCCTGCTTCCCACCTGACTACAACTTGGATGTGTTCAAGTCCAACGTTAACAAATTCCTAATGAACCGCCCCCTTAGGTAAACACTTCATCAAATCTCCACACTGACGTAATATACTTGCAATAACCCTTATCCCTGAGTGGTTTCCGGGCCTTGACAAGTAGTGACCACTGTGTAAGTATATATATATATATACAGTGGGGAAAATAAGTGTTGGACACATCCCATTATTCTTTATTTAACACATTTTTTATGCAGCGAATAACACAAAAATTTAACAAAAAGTAGTTACTAATTAGACAATAACAAATAACTTTAGAAATTGGAACCTTTTAATGCAGAACAAAAATTATATAATAAAAACGAGAATAGCCGGAAAAAAAGTATTGGACACACTAACACAATTTGATCTAATATTTAGTTGAAAACCCCTTATTGGCTATTACAGCTTCGAGACGTTTTCTATACGACGAAACTAATTTGTGACAACGTTCAGGCGAGATTTTTGCCCACTCTTCAACACATACTTTCTTAAATCCTGAATATTATGTGGATCTCGCTTGTGGACCATGATTTTGAGCTCTCTCCATAGATTTTCTATAGGATTTAAGTTTGGGGACTGACTGGGTCACTTAAGAACATCTATTTTGTTCTGTACGAACCAATCGGAGGTTATTTTAGCAGTATATTTGGGATCATTATCTTGTTGAAAGATCCATCCTTGTTATATACCTAACGCATTGGAAGCAGGCAAGAGATTATTTTCAAGAATTTCTCGATATTTGGCTGCATTCATCTTTTCATCTATAATATGAAGTGGTCCAGTACCATTTGAAGAGAAGCATCCCCAGAGCATGACATTTCTACCACCAAACTTTACAGTGGGGAGGGTGTCCTTGGGATCGTGCGCTGTGCCATCTCTTCTCCATTCTCGACGTACAGAGTTAATGCTGAAAAGTTCCACTTTCGTCTCATCGGACCAGATCACATTCTTCCAGTAATCACCTTTTTTCAATAAGTGGTCTCTTGCAAAATCCAGATGAGCATTAACATGACATTTTTTAGTAATTTTGAGGTGTACGCGATTTAAGACTCTTGCATCAGAGTATATTACTAATCATTGGTTTCGTTACTACTATCCCTGCTTCTTCCAAATATTTCTGAAGTTCGCCTCGTGTGGTTCTCGGTTGCTGCTGAACTTTTTATACAATTTTTCTCACTGCTCAATCCGATATCTTGCGAAGAGCTCCGGTGTGCGGACGGTTCAGGATTGAGTCATGCACCTTCCATTTCCTAATAAGGTTTCCTATGTTGCTTACAGGGATTTTGAATTGAGCAGATATACGCCGAAAACCAATTCCATTCTTGAGCTCGGCAATAATCTAATCACGGACGACTTGAGAGAGTTTTTACGTTTACTCATCCTGAGAACGTTCACGCATGATGGCTTACTGGTGACTAACGTGTTTCAATACTTTCCAACGACCTAGAGTATGGTCTACAACAATGAAGAAACTTCTAAAACTTATAATAGTGTCGGAAAATAAAAATACAAATTACAATTGTCAGCATTATTAATAAAAAATGATAATAAAATATAATTTAAAACAATGTGTCCAACACTTTTTTTCCAGGCTATTCTCGTTTTTATTATATAATTTTTGTTATGCATTAAAAGGTTCCAATTTCTTAAGTTATTTGTTATTGTTAAGTTAGTAACTATTTCTTGTTAAATTTTCGTGTCATTCGCTGCATAAAATATGTGTTAAATAAAGAATAATGGGATGTGTCCAAGACTTATTTTCCCCACTGTATATATATATATATATATATATATATATATATATATATATATATAAATTTATTAGATAACCTCATCAAAGGGAAGGTAATTCAACGCTCGTAGTGTGCTATTTATCCTTGAGTAGTTAATCTCCGGAAGTATATGATTAATTACAATAAGAACTTGGTTATTGCGTTTAAATATTCTATATCTCTTCTTCTTCTCTTCTCTTCTATATCTCTTCTCTTCTCTATCTATCTTCTATCTATCTTCTATCTTCTATATAAATAAAATGAACTCATTTTTTCCCGTGGGATTTTGACATTAATAGGATTTAAAATCAAGATATTTCATGCAAATATAATATGCACACACTGCAGAACAATATCTGAGGTGTGTTATAGGCTTATTATTTCTCAAATTCCTCGATAATTTTAGATTTATATACTTTTTCTGCTGAGAAGGCACGGCTAAAATCGGTTAAGATCAATGGAAGTGGTAAAATATTTTCTCTCTAATAAATTCCTCCTCCCCCTGCCACCACTTAACACCGTTTGGGGATCGTTCACAAGGAACAGTTGAGAAGAGAACACCGGGTTGGCTTCGTAGTTCTTTCATGTGAAGTTATTTAAAATCACTAAACTAAGCTGCAGTGATCTGTGGCGTAGTGGTTAGCGTGCTGGACAATTCACATTATATTTTCACGTTCGCGCCGACCTACCGTAGTCGTTTTTTTTTTTTCCTAAACAACTGGAATGGACTTTTCTTGGTGGCCGAACTGTTAACGTTGCAGATGTTTGTTTTTTTTGTTCACACTTTATTTTCCTACTTTTACTCATGACTCCGGGTTTGATCCTTCCTACTTACCTACCATAACATTTTTTACAACTCCCCCCCCCCGTCCCGGAAACAAACACTCGGGCAACGCCGGGTACCCCCGCTAGTTGTTTAATATATTTTCGATTACAGAATATTTATTTTTATATATATTTAAGAGAGAAATAACTTCATTATCAATATACTAACATTTGGCAGCAATAATCAATGCATAGATGGGCTGTGGCTTTGTAGGGTACTAGCACGAGACCATTTTTCTATTAATATAGAGAAAACCCGCATTCCTTGCATCTAAATGTGCTGTATCTTCCATGTACTAAGTATAATTGAAGTTATCAGTGATGATTTTGCTAATGATTTCGGCAGTTGAACCCTCAGACACGTTGCTATTACTTGTGCCAGTTGATAATTTAAAAAAAAGTAACTTATATAGGAAATGGAATTAACTATGATAATCTATTCATAATCCAATTTCGCAACGTATTTATGTAATTTATAAACGTTTCATGAATTCGGTCATTAGGTTAGATAAGGGACGTCTTTGGAGTACATGTGAGGAATAAAGAGGGAGTCTCTCAGCAAATATACCCGTATTTTACACAAAAGGGTTTTGAAAGTAAATGATAAAAACCAGGAATAATAAAGTCCACGTAAGGGTCCCTGGGATATACTATAAGAGTAATATTAAGGACTATCTTGATTTCTGTTTAGAAGAATAGGCTTATTAAATAATATGCTTCTAATAACCTCGTACGCAATCACTTTCATGAAAATGTCTTCTATCTTGAAATCGTAAAACGTTACCAAAGCAACTACATATGCTCATCCAATGTATGCTTGCTGCATTTACATATGATATTTAGTATATTTGTTGTATAAACGTGGCATTATATATTTATTGATCTGATAGAACATTACACTTTACAAGTGTTTACTCTCGTAGATGGATGACTAATTCAACAATTTTAGCAAATATCAGGATGAGAATGAGGGAGCAGTATTGTTCGTAGCACAAGTATTTTTAACAGTATTTTTAATACCGGGTAGAACGATAAAAAAATTCGCATCTAAAAAGACATGTTTTCATTTCTATTGGATGAAAAGAGTTTTTTTTTTTTAGTTACCGACCATCTACTAATTGGTCAGTTGTGTACAAATCCCACAACCGATAGGAACTTTCCATCATGTCTACAACCGACAGAATTGTTAAAAACACGATCGGAGATGCGTCGCTTATACTCTCTACCGACTCAAGTTATGACGGCAGATCATTTTTTATTACCCTCATCATTACAATCATGACGGTTCAAGGTTTGACGGCGTGCCGAGGGTGATGAATACAAAGTTTCCGGCAGAGTACTGGTCTTTGTTGTGATTTCAGGTTAGGGACATCATGCCACCTAATATATTCGACGTCGGCTTTAAATAAATATAAAAGTGTACTCGGATATGCTGAATGATTTGGTGATTCTCTAGCGCATCATATGGCGGCTGTAAGATCCTGGGCGTGGCAGCCTGACTCGATCCTGGGCGTGGCAGAGTGACTCGACCCCGGCCCACAAGTCCAAAGACACCATGCCTTGGTTTCAGAAACTGCTACGATGTTTTACCCTTTTTCTATTGGTTCCCCTACTTGTCCGACCTTAACTATCTTGAACAGCTTGTTTTGTCAGACGTTCATATCATCACTAACATGACCTCCCGCAACACCAAAGCAAGTCTTATCACCTCCATCAGCCGTGTATTCGCAAAAATCTTGTCGGCGCTTGGGAAAAAGGCATAACCCGCTTTCAGGACACGTATAGAGGGGATGATTGAGGTGAATGCGGTTCCATTGAATAGACGCCAGCTCTTCTATATAATCAGGGTACCTGAATTTATCTTTTTTAAATAAAAGTTGAAAAATAAACCTCTATTGTTTTCTTTCAGGCGTTCTTCCCTTTACTGTCAACGGAAAGAAAAGGTTACAGTACTTCATATAGAATACTTTGCTTTGTAAGTGTATATATAGGTGTGCTCATGGCCAAAAATCATCTTATCTCCAAATATCAAAGTATATTTAACATTTAGCGAAAAATTGGGCTTGCAATATTGTTTACTGTTATCTTAACCACCTTTATACACTTGTAATTGGTAGACGTTATGCGACGTTTTATTTGGCCAATAACAAATTACTCAGCATTTAAAAATAATATACCCTGAAATCTATATATCTATAAAAGGGGAAATTGTTTGGCTGCACATATCCCTACGAAACTATTCTGTAATTTTTCAGTTTGCAAACTCGAGATTTGACATAAGGAGTATTGAGATGTGGGTTAATCTTTTTAATCAGTTTTCGCCCAGAAATTTGGCTGTCAAAGGGACAGATTTAAAGGAGTTCACCTTTGAAAAATCTACCAAACTCTTCCGCAAATTTTGAGTCCAAACACTTGAAATTTTAGATGTAGCTACCTTGGACCAAAATATTTCCTTTGATTTGATTTCCAAACCAATGTTTAGAACCCCAAATTGGGGCCAGGTTTTAAAAGAATTGACCTCTTAACCAATTTTTCGTGTAAACATTTGAAATATTACATAAAGTGTATTTTTAATCGGTTGTTTTTACCAATATTTTGCTACCAAGGGGTCAAAGTTCAAAAAGATTTTACCTTTGCGGTGGCTACAACCTATTGAGTAAATTTTGGGGTTAAACATTTCAAAGTTTACATAAAGGGTATTCAGACATGTAGTAAGCTTTTTAATCAGATTTTTGGTGAAGATCCCGCTGCCAAGAAGTCAAAGTTGAAATGGTTGACCTTTGCAGACTGTACCAACCTTACCAGCCAATTTTTGGTCTAAAATCTGAAATCTTAGATGTAGTTCACCTGGACATTAGTCAAACTTTTTATATACATGTATACACATATACACCAACATAGTTATGAACCGTACATCGTAAAGCATGAATTGAAACATCTCTGGCAAATAATTTAGCGCCGTGATGAATTAAGGATGTATTTTATTATATGCTCATATATCCTTTTATGATTTTACACAACAACAGAATATTATTATTGGCGGAAATAATGTACTAAATCCTGTAGCGAAACTCTGGGCAGTCGAAATATTTCTGGGGCGCGTGAGGTGTAAATGCACACACACATACACACACACACATACACACCCACACACATATATATATATATATTATTAAATTATAGTTTATTTTGTATATACACACATCTTAATTAAAAATCTCGATGTAATTACAGAGCATCGTGTATAAATGTAACTTTCTTCCCAATTTCATGATGACTATCATCTTACAATTTATTTGCTTTGTTCACTTTCGTAGCACACAATCATTTCCCTCATTATAAGATCACTCATTCGATCTATTTAGCCCGTCATGTCAAGAGATATAGCAACCATCAAAAGATAATCAAATTTGTTCGGTCATAAGTCAAAAAATATCCGAAAATTGAAGGAAAGGCTGCATTTTCCTTAGAATTTGATTACACTAGCAGGGGTGCCCGGCGTTGCTCGGGTGTTTGGAGGTGTATGATGTGCAAAAAATAACAAAAAAATGGTTAATTTTTTAAAACTTTGACCCCTATTATGACCCCTTAAAATTAAGTTTCGGGCTCAAATCACTTTATTAAGTTAAATCCAGGTTCAAGGAACATATATCTAAAATTTCAAGTGTCTAGACCCAAAATTGTCGGAGGAGTTTGGTAGAGTTCTTAAAGGTCAAATCGTTGAAATTTGACCCCTTAACAGCCAAAGTTCTTGCTGACACCCGTCACTTCGATTTTCCCAAATCTCAGTACCCGGTATTTCAAATTTCGAGTCTATAGACTAAAATTGACAGAGTTATTGCGTAGGGAAATGTACACAGACAGACAGACACACAGACACGTTCACTTTTATAGATATATATAGATTGCCTCAGTTTGAACGAGTTATTAATTATTTAATATATATATATATATATGCAATTGAAAAATAGTTTGAACAACGTATAACTAAAGATAACATAAATAGAAAATAACTGCTAATTTTCATTTATGAATAAAAACAGAGCATCTAAATCGAGAATACAACCTCTTTTGTTATATTTTGCACAAAATGTCTAAATCGTGCATAACCTAGGAAAGGACAAATTTCCATTTTAACCGATATTTAATAAATATAACTTGAGCGTGAAACCACGCAAATACAATAGTGAGACTGCCCATCTATTTATAGCTTTTATTAGGTTCTTGCTATATAATTTCGTTTCCAGAATTTACTTTTTTCTCCTGGGGTATTCCTTTCCAAAACTCTTTTTCATTATTATAATTATTATTATTTCATTTTCTACAATAATAATAACAATATTAATAAAATTATAAATTGTTAGTATTGTTATTATTTTATTATTATAATTATTATTGCTATTATCATTATTATAATTGTTATGTTATTATTATTATCATGATTATAATTATTATTGTTCTTTTTGTTATTATTTTCGTACTCACAATAATATCAGTACAATACTTTGTTCATTATTTATTACAAGAAATGCATTCATTTGTACAATTGATGTGATTTTGCAACTTATTTAATTGGGCATACCGACAGCAATTGAAGTCAAATAAAATAAATAGCAAAATAGTCTAACAAATACAAGATATTTTAATAGACATATTTTTGCGTAATTATACGTAATCATTTAAAATGAAGGTAAATTGATTTTAACGTTTTTATTATATTTGTGAACGCGTAAACAAAACATACCTAAAACTCATTTTGTTTTATAGCATTACTAGCATGGGTTTCCGGCGCTGCCCGTGTGTTTGGAGGTGTATGCTGAGCAAAACAAAGAAAAAAGTATATTTTTTTTAAACATTGATCCCTATTCTGATCCCTTCAAAGTAATGTTTTGGGCTCAAATACAATTATTAAGATAGATCTATTTCCAAGGAACCTATATCTAAAATTTCAAGTTTAGACCCGCTGTTTTCGAAGGAGTTTGGTAGAGTTCTTACAGGTCAAATCGTTGAACTGTGACTCCTTTAACAGCTAAATTTCTGGCCGAAAACGAATCACATAGATTTTCCCAACTCTCAGTACCCGGTATATCAAATTTACTATCTGTAGACTAAAAATTGAAAAGTTATCACGTAGGGAAATGTATACAGACAGACAGACACAAACCCGTTCACTTTTATAGATATATAGATCACTTATCCCACATGTAAGCCTTAACGGTCGCAAATGCGACTGGAGCTTTAAACGTTTCGGTTTTGATTCTAGTTTATAGCACCCATGTCCTGTTTTATTTTACTTTAAACATCTCTATGACGTAAAATTATATTATGTAATTCCAAAGCGGCTATGTGATAGTAAATATGAACTCTCTCTCTCTCTCTCTCTCTCTCTCTCTCTCTATATATATATATATATATATATATATATATATATATATATATATAAGCGTATTTCAAGACCGACAAGGCGGAGTGATTTGCTTCTAGTTTCTCCACATAATAAAACTGACGCAATTTTTTTAATTAAAAAGCGTTTTAGATGTGCAACCGATGACGCTAATTATAAATTCAATGTTATCTGGCTGCGCAACTTATTGTTCACTGATTTTTTTTTAAATCAAACACCATTATATTAATTCTTAGGAGCTTCACATTTAAAATTACGAATGTTTTAAGTAGGATCACGATTGTTGTCTACTAATTGGTTTTTGGTCAACGTTACCGGCAATTACTCTGACTTAAGAACGGATTGTCATACGATACCGTAAGTGTTTAGTTTTTCTTTTCGTACATTTAATTTTGTTCCTTTCCACACCCCGCCTTAAAATAAAGACCTCTTCCTTGCCAAGTTTAGAGTTAATGATGAGCGCTACTACGTATACGAAACAGGAATCAAGGAATATTAGAGTACACGATATGCGAACCCATAGACACAATTTAAATAATGCTACTCTATTTGAGTTTTCCTTACAATAAACCTTCAGAAACTTCTAAGAATTTGATATTGCTTACAAAAACACTGAACCGTCTACACTTTCATAATTTCCTAAATAATACTTCCAGCAATTTAATTTTTTTATACTCCCAATAATACGAACATTGTTTCTTGGTTCATGTTCGTTCAATTTTCTTTCTCTTGTTTCTAAGTAATATGCACTGTGTTGAATACTAAAAAGGTGTACCTTTGAATGCCTCCATATGAAGGGACAGTTATGCGTAATTTCATTTTTTGTACGAAGAAAATTTACCTTAGACAAACAAACCTGGGAAAATTTTGCCAAACATAACATGTCTATCTCTAAACTAGTTTATGTTATCAGTTTAAATTATGTAAAGCAGTAATTTTATATAGCAGACGTTTCATATATCTATTTAGAAGTCATCTAACGTAATACTGATTTGCACTCTGTTATATAGAAAAGCTTAAATTTTAAACTTTCCTTAGGTACAATTTCATTTTTGTATGAGGCAAACGCTTTCAAATTGAAGTCCTTCTTTGCTATGGGAAAATCTAATTGGTTTAAAGTAGTTCATCCATCATTTATCGATTTCTGTTATGCTTTTGCTTAAAATTCTGTAAAAGCTCAATCCTTATAATCTACATGATTTAAATAGATATTTATAACGGACGCCAGTGTTTACTATTTTATGGGCAAGAAATCGTCGCCCACCCCCACTAACAATATTAGTTAAATCTGTTTCGAGATTGCGGGGGCTTTACCGTATCTTAAATTTGTGTCATACTTTTACCGGGCAACGCCGGAACACGGTCCCCTCTAGTATAAAATAGATTTGTGTTGGAGGTTTAATTTACATGTTTAGTCTTTGTTATACGACTTGTCAAAAACTGTCTTTTGTATAATAGCTAGCAGAAGCTGGTAGCATATGTTAAGTCCAAATTATTCAATGATTAGTTCTTTTAATTTTTCCTTTACTTCAGACATTAAGCGAAATCAGCCACGTAGTTAATTACATATATAATTTATCACTATAATGTAATTACAGTCAAAACACCCTGTTTACTCACTTTAATGCGTAGCAGTATAAGATTTAATGACAAAATTTAAAACATTTTTTCCAAATAGGTTGAAGGTTCGAAAACAAAATCTATATATCGATTAAAATTGAACTGTAATTTAAAAAGAAATATATTTTTGAGTTAGTAAAACTGGTGTTGTAGAGTTTAGAATTTTATATTTATTTACAATCAACCTAGCGCACTGTAGTCACGTTTCCACAAATAGATGGAAGGTGGTTTTCCGATCAGATGTAAGCAAAATAATGCGACCTTCCCCTTAAATTTTTGTTCTCTTTATCCTAATTTAACTTCGTCAAGTAACACTAGGTTTTTTTTCTGGTTTGCAGGAACGTGTAGCAGAGGAAGCACACCTGATGTTTCTTCGAGGTAAGATTCTTTACTACTACAGAACTAAAACAAAAAAAAGAAATACAATTCGTGCAAGTGAATGAATGTGAAATAATAAATTACAAAGAGTAATGTATGGTTCAATGTAATCAATTATTTAATATGCTTAGTGTTGTCGTATTAGATTTCATGTGCGATTATATGTTATTATATTACAGGTTATTCAATATTTAACCGTTATTTATGTTATGGTATTTATTTTTTCACATAAGGACCTTATTATTAATTTGTAAATAATTGTGTGCCGCAGTAAAATAATAGTATTACAAAATTCACATATATATATATATATATATATATATATATATATATATATATATAAAGTGAACGTGTCTGTGTACATTTTCCTTCGCAATAAGTCTGTTAATTTTTAGTCTACCGACTCGAAATTTGATATTCAGGGTACTGAGATTTGAGAAAATCTATGTGATTAGTGTTCGGCCAGTAATTTTGCTGTTAAGGGGTCAAAATTCAACGATTTGATCTTTTGAGAACTTAGTTTTGTCTTATTAAATTTCATGTGCGAGTATAGGTTATTATATTACTGGTTATTCAATATTTAACTGTTATTTATTTTATGCTATTTATTTTTTCAGGTAACTGCATTATTTTGTATATAATTGTGTACCGCAGTAAAATAATAGTATTACAAAACTCACTTTTAACATACATATATATATATATATATATATATATATATATATATATATTAAATGAAAAATGACAGTTACTTATAATTCTATTATATCATCTTTTAAATTTACAAGGCTAATTTTAACTCCAGTACGTTTTCTTTTAGCGCATGTCCGGTTTTTATTTTTTGTTTTAACAACTGAAGTTTTTATCTGGGCGTATTTCATTGTAATTATACTTTATACTAGTGCATGTTTTGTATTTATTTGTTCATTACATATTATAATTATGATACTCATTTTGTTATTAGTTATTAACGCGCTTTTGTGTGTGCGTTTTGTTCATAATCTAAATACATTTAGGGTATACATAGGTTTGCCATTTCACTTCTAAGAAGTTAAAGAAAGTTCTTGAAAGTTTAGGATAATTAATTTCTCATTAAAACATAGTATACTTACAAATTCATTCATGTGCTTTTATGTTCTGAAAATATTTAACTTTTATTTCTAATATTTTAATAATTTGTTTGTGAGCTTTTTCTATCTTCCTGAGTTTTGCTTTGTTGCAGATATACTTTGTGATAAAATATATAGTATATTTTGTCAATATGTTATGCATATTGGAATGCTCTGTAAAGAGAACGGGTCATTTCATAATTTTCTCTTGCGCCATTTTCTCTCTGCAACGTTGTTTCGGGCTCTACATGATAACAGCTTTTATAAATCTCAACTATTTTAATATTCCTTCAACGATGTAAGCCAACCAATGTTGTTCATTTTCTGCATCTTCTAAACTCAAATATATTAAGACATCTCACGCATAGAAAAAGTCATAAAACATAATCAGACAAAAGTTGTTATATCTATAAGAATTGCAATAATATATATGACACGTTCTGAGAGTAAATTCTGATTTTTTTTTCCGCCCAAATTTAACAGGGGGCATGGCGAACTGTTATGTTAACTGAACTACTGCAATCGTAGACTGAAAGGGCACCTCTGGGTCTGTGATACTCTAAGAAAGAAAATTATGTTATGGAAGTGCATTGAACGTGAAAATGAGTCATTGATTTTTTTTTTTCAGAATTGAATTGCGAATGGCCGTGTCTATGTAGAAAAAAAAACAACTTCTGAGCACAAAAGTCACTCGTTTAAATGATGTCACAAACTTTTCTTTTAGAACGACTCTCGTATAACAAGTCGCGCTCAATATGCCCACACACCTCCATTGTTCATTGCTGGCAGAAGTGCATACATAATAGTGGAATATGTATAGAAAAATAAATGCTAAATTACAAAAGGTTACCTGCTGAAGTTTTTGGTAGCTCCTTAATGTCTTTTTTTCATTACTGAAAATTAATCGGCTTTTATGTTGTAATGATTCTCGCGTGTGTGTGTGTATATATATATATATATATATATATATATATATATATATATATATATATATATATTAGTAATTCTTGAAAATATATATGGCATTTAATTTACACCGACTTTTTCGCATTTCATTCTCTTCTGAATTCGTCAGGCTATTGCACTATATTTAATGTTACTTCATGTTTGTTTGTTTCCATGGTAAATGATTTTCTAACCAGCCAATCAAATTGTTTTTCGCAGTATCATTTATCCTAGTCAATGGGGGATCATTTATCCTAGAAAATTGGGGACAATTTTACCTTTAGTTCACCTGTGTATTTTAGCAGGGATCGGCTTTCTATTTTCTTTTGTGTTGTGAATTGACATACGTGCAATTTAGTCGTAATATTCTTACATTAGCTTTCGTACTATTGTATTTTTTGTATTTGTTAATGCATCTATTATTCTAATCCTGATATTCGTTTTCATATCGTTGTTATGTATTCGTGTTTTTGGTGTGTTTGTTTTATCAATACGGTAAATACTTTTCTGTTTACATTTGTTTGCCATTTTACTACTACAGTTTTATAAATATGGGGGTGCTGGAATGTTTCAGATCATAAATTTCTAATTCAAACACCGTTTGCATGGATCGTCATTATTCAAATATATATACATTTTTCCTTCTACGATTGATATATTTTGCTGCAGTAGCGTTAACACTGTTATGATTAAAACTTTTTTTTGTTTTTAAATAATTTCCTTTTGTCGTAATATTTTCTCTAAACGAATGAAACTAGGAACATTCAGTATAGCTTAATTGCCATATATTAAAAAACAATTTACTAGCAAGCTTTACTTATTTGTCTATACTGCTGTTAAAATACTGAATATATATATATATATATATATATATAATTTAAAGGAGATTAGAATAATAGTCTAAAGAGCTAAGTGTATTTTAATGTAATAGTGAAATTACTAGTTTAATTTAAATACAGGAAATGCTCGTTGTAATTTAAATATATAATAAGCTCGATAGTTAAATGTCCTAGAGCTAATTCAACCTGGAGAAATAAAAGAAACCATCCTCAGACAAGACAATGAAGAAAGAAAAGCAGCGAAATACTACAGACTAAAAACATACAAAAACCCTAAGAGAAACATAGACACTGAAAATTTTGAAAATGACTTAATCAACCTGATTAAAAATATTAAGTTTAAGAAAAATAAAAAATATATCACTCCAACACTTAAAAAAATAAATAAATTTTCAAAATCTATTTCTACAAGCCACCAAAATAAACTCATAGTACCGGCAGATAAAACTGGAAATTTCTACACAATGGACTATATACAATATAAAAATCTAATATATAAAGAACTTAATAAAAATTATAAAACTACTAATAAATCAGCACTAAATAAAATAAATAATGATGCAAAAAACATTTTAACTAAACTTAAAAAAGATAAATACACAGAAATAACAGTACCAGGTACCCCGAGATTTACTTTAAAAGACCACAAACACAGCTTCAATATCAACCCTACTATTAGACTCATTTGCCCCTCGAAATCAGATATAGGACTGGTTAGTAAAAACATATTAGATAGAATTATCTCCAAAATTAAATCCATAATAAAATACCCACTATGGCAATCTTCAAACCAAGTAATCGACTGGTTTTCTAATATTCAAAATAAAAATGATATTAAATTTATTTCTTTTGACATTGAATCATATTACCAATCTATATCACCTATCCTACTTAATAAATCTCTATTAATGGCACGAAAATTAACTAATATAACTCAAGACGAAACTAAACTAATACTTATAGCTAGACAGTCTTTAATAACATTTGATAATAAATATTGGACCAGGAAAAATACCCCTAACCACTTCAACATTTTAATGGGATCGACGGACTCGACTCAGGTCACTGATCTAGTTGGCCTTTTCCTTTTAAATGAAATACATTGTATACTCCATAAACAATTCAAACTTGAAGGAGGGCTATATAGAGATGATGCACTTTTCATAACGAATTCTACTAATAAAAATTATGAAAATGCAATTAAAGCTCTACATAAATTATTTAAAAATTATGGACTTAGTATAAAAATCGACCCTAATAAAAAAATTGTTAATTTCTGAGACATAACCTTAAATCTTGAAAATTCTACCTTTGAACCATACCATAAACCTAACCAATCACTTCTATATGTCCACAATCAATCAAACCACCCTAAATCAATATTAAAATCAATAGTTCCCAATATCGCTCTAAGAATTTCTAGACTGTCTTCTACTAAATCAATATTTACCAAAAATGAAAAATACTATAATGAAGCCCTTAAAAACTCTGGATATAATTCACAAATTAAATTCATAAATGAAAATGATAGAAACATAAACTGCATTAAAAATAAACCTATTAAGAGCGTAATAACATATAATATGGCAATGTCTTCCCGTATACGAGTTAAGAAAAATAACCAGGAGACAAAAAAAGATAAAACCAAACTACAAATATTAGATAATAATATAAATAAACAACAAACTAAAACCCGCAAACGTAAGAATAGACACAAGGAGATCCTATGGTTCAACCCCCCGTATTCCAAAAACCTAGAAACAAACATAGCTAGAGAATTTTTTAAAATATTAGATAAGAACTTTAAAGCCCCCCATAGATATAATAAGATTTTCAATAAGAACACAATTAAAGTCTCTTACTCTACTATGCCTAACCTTCATCAGAAAATAATTAGCTCTAATAATAATAAAATTAATAAACTACAAAATGCAACTATACAAAATACATCGGACTGTAACTGTAGAAGAAAAAATAAATGTCCCCTACAAGGCTCATGTAAAATTAAAAATGTTATCTATAGCTGCACAGTATCAAAAACTCCAAATATACAAGAACCTATCAACAGCCATAACTCAACTACCGAATTAAATAATAACACCAACTTAAATCAATCTACCGATCAATTATTAACCAACCCACCACATTATAATCCAACAATAGACCTAACGGAAAATAATCATAATAATCAAGAGGTAATATATATTGATTCCACATCTGGCCCAATAAAACATAGAATTTCAACGCACAAACATTCTTTTAAAAATAACTCTCTATCAAACCAAACTACTCTATCCAACTATATTTGGCAACTAAAAAATAGCAATATTGCTTTCAACTTAAAATGGCAAATAATTGAGACTTGCAAATCATATAAACCAGGAGATAAATTTTGTACATTATGTACAAAAGAAACCGTAAAAATTTTAAAATATGAAGATATAAAAAGCACAACCAAACTAGTAAATTCAAGACACGAGCTTCTATCGTGTAATCATAAACGTTGGTTTAAATTTAATAAATATAAACCACCTTAAATCATTAAAAATTACTCATTAGTAAAAATAGATTTTTTTTTTTTTTTTTTTTTTAATAAATTAAGTTAAACCAATTACCGCCCTTAGACTCGTAAATCAAATAATAAATAAAGCCATGACAATTATCTCCCCTTAAAAACTTGCAAAAAAAAAAAAAAAAAAAAACTCTCTCTCTATAGATATTAACTGTAGCGTCTCTAAATCAAAATACGCTAACGGAAACAATTTACTGCACGAGCGTCGCCCTTTTAAAATTCATCATTCAATAAAATAAAAAGCTATAGCAAACATCTAAATGACTACTTTAAATACAGTTCCTGATTTCAAAAAAAGGAAAACCAAAAGGTAATTATATATATATATATATATATATTTTTAAATCAAATTTATTATGTAAATTCAAAAATATATTTTTTTTTCTACTCATTTCTATCTCTAACCTATACCAATTTCCTTATTAATTTTCTTATAAATTTTATATCCAAACCTTTTACTTCAATTTTTCAGATTCATCTGCCTTACTTTTAATGCTAGGTTTATTTTTGGTGTCTTTTCAATTCAATAGAAATCCTCCTAAATTTGCTGATGAGGAGACCGTGCTTACCAAAAAAACTATGTATAATTATTCTACGTGACTTCATGTATACCACAAATAAAAAGCACGGATTTCCGAAACGATCGTACAGATAATTGACTTTGTTGTTGTTCCTTCTTATGAAACTGATTTTTAATTTAATTAAATTTTGATTTTTAAATTTTAAAAATTTTAAAACTTTTAAATTATAAATCACATTACTTAATATATATATATATATATATATATATATATATATATATATATATATATATATATATAGTCAGCAAGTCATTATTCAAGCAGGTCTTATTGAACACCCAGCTGTATTCTTTTTTCCGATCCTTCTAGATATTTTCAATTTGTCGAACGGTCTTTTTGATTTTAGCAGGTAGGCTATATGAAAATGCGCCTAAATTGTTTTTTTTTCGGCCGTATTCTTAAGCTCTTTTTATCGGTGCATCCGATTATAATCAGGAGCAACAAGGAGGACAAAAGAAAAAAAGGAAAACAACAACAATCGCTCCTGGTGATAATCTGATGCACCGATTGAAAGCGCGTGAGAAGAATATGGCCGAACAGCTACTTTTGGGTGTGCATTTAATTTAATATGCCTGCTGAAATTAAAAAAAGTCCGCTCGACAAATGGAAAGATATCAAGAGATCGGGAAAAAATAACTCTGTCGTGCTTAATTAGACGTGCTTGAATATATATATATATATATATATATATATATATATATATATATATATATATATATATATATATATATATATAAATATATATATATATATATATATATATATAATCATTGGCGACTCTAGCCTATTATTACTACTCGTGCCCGCCGCCCTCTGTCAACTTCAGTTCCCAACCCGTGGTCCGTGGACCCGAAGTAAAGTCACCATAGTTGCTATTGCGTGATTCTCCATTGTATAGCACAGATTGACTAACGTATCTTGCATGGTGTTTTTTTTTGTTAACAATCAAGCCACTATATAATCTGTAGTCTTGTTAATACAGTAGATGAGATAAATTTTTTTCATTTCAAAAGTATAGAAGAAAAGAGATGTTCATTACTATGATGGGAAAATATGTTTATTAGAATAAAAAAATTGATGACTGTAACAACTAACCAGGTTAGCAATTAAATTCACAACTCTATAAACAGCATTGTAGCCGCTTTTATGGGATGTTCAATGGATCTGACGGTGGCCGGACAAAGCCTATCCGTTAAAAACAGCATCGTTGTATTATTCCCAGATATATTTAGGAACTTTTGGCTACTTAGTTATCGAAACTTGAATAGAGACGTAATTGCTTGATGATTTTTAATCCATTTTGAATAACATTGACCGAGTTATTGGTCGTGCCGGGCACGAGTGGCACTAGTACCATCTCCGCCTCTGATATATATATATATATATATATATATATAATGTGTGTGTGTGTGTAGCATGCGTTTCTTATTTCTGGTAATATGTATAGATGAGGTATGAACAAAAAATAAAAGTATCAAATATAAAATACACATTAAAAAAAAAGTTTTTTTTATGGCCAAAACCTGAAGATATATCGTTAAGATTTTGATTACAAAACCTACTCCTCTGTGCAGCATACGAAATATCACTATAATGTTGACTTTATTTTATTACTTTCCTTTGAAGATGTGACATCATCTGAAAGTCTAAACGTTTTACACAGCAGACAATCAAAAGACTAATTGTTACAGAACTATTTATACAGCATGCCATAAGTAATCTTTTTTGGTAAATGTATTAATAAGAATCACCAGTGCAAATTCTATAAGCAAACTACGTGGACCATCTACGTATGAATCCGTGGCAACTAACTACAATATATATATATATATATATATATATATATATATATATATATATATATATATATATATGTCAGTGGTAGCTGACTCGTCAGGCTGTGCATTCTCAGGAGAAATGAAACAAAAACAATCCAACATAACCGGACAGAAGACGTGGCCATCTCGTATTCAACAACTCTCCACATATATTTTCATATGGGTAAAAATTGTGTTTAACATGGATTAATAAAATTTAATATGTTCTCGTATATGAGAACCTCTTGAATCAGATACCACGTGACTTACCTACGAGATCGAGGAAAGGTAAATACCCAGCTTAAATTTACTTACGTTTCGTGTATTTTGCAAGACACGTGTACGAATATTTTGAATAGAAACCGGAATAACACACACATAATTTCCTTAGAGTTTAATTTTTCCAACTCTAAAACAACACTAATACTGATATACACAGGGTGGGGCAAACGTAGATTGATAGTAAAACAATACAAAATACATTTTTAGAGCTCATGTAAGAAGACAATTATACTAACGAAAATGAAACATTATTTATCAACGCAATAATTCAAACCCATCTCCTTGATTTGTTTAGCCTTGGATCATGCCTCTTACGACTCGACAAACGAGTTAAAGTTTGGGTCACCTTGTGTATATGTACCTATACTCATATATATATATATATATATATATATATATATATATATATATATATAATGTCTATTGGTATTCATATTAAAAACGCTTTTTTCTATTTATTTAACAAGAACATGCATATTCTTTTACACATTCATTTTAATTAATTTTCTTTTCTTTTTCTTTCAGTTTTCCTAAAGAATAATATTATTTAGTTTACTATTACGTGTAATTATGTTAAAACAGACATTCCACATTATTTATACTTGCGTCATATTTTCGTAAAAGCATTATAGTAAACTCCAAACTCTTTCCATATACATTTATGCATGTGTACATATTGTGTTTATAAAATGTTTCCTACTTTACTCCTTAACCTCTTTGGTTTGCAGACATGAAATTTAAGAGATAATGTATTTAAACACATGCTGAAATTTGTATTTAGCGCGGGAAAATCAGTACAAAAGTCTGAAAATGTTAATAATGAAATTTGCCAGGTGAAGGTCGAACACCGATATTGCGGATATGCATGCATACACCTATTGGTCCGTGTATTGATTGTAAGCCTTGCAACTAACTTATCTTCATAGTTTAATAATCAATGGCGGAGGCAAAATGAATCATAAGTTAAACGTTTTGGTTTCGAGTCTCTGGTGACGCACGAGCCATTTTCTTTGTATTTACCCTTTTAGATAATTACTATATATTGGCCCCAGAATAATATAATAATGAATACGAAATCTAAGTTCATCAAAATGTTTAAGCGTATTTTACGACAAGGCAATGCGGGACTCTCTGCTAGTATATATATATATATATATATATATATATATATTTCAGAATGTGAGACCTTATATATGTTAATTTCTAGAGACAAACAACGTCGCAGCCCACAAGAACAATAAGATCGAACACACCGGTAGCCTAAGACTCCAGTTACGTCCTCATTTGGGCTCGTCAGTAAGACATATACATCCCAGGTTATGATATATTGTTGGCTGTCATGGCTGTGACGTGGTTTTGCTGGGAAAATATTACATATATATATATATATATATATATATATATGTAAATTTGCTGGGAAAATATTACATATATATATATATATATATATATATATATATATGTAATATTTTCCCAGCAAAACCACGTCACAGCCATGACAGCCAACAATATATCATAACCTGGGATGTATATGTCTTACTGACGAGCCCAAATGAGGACGTAACTGGAGTCTTAGGTTTTTTTTTAATATAGATCCACAGAATATTGTGATAAGTGTTTCAGTGTGAACAGGTATGGTATAATAAATTATGGGGGTTATCTATTTTATTATTACTTTCATCATATTTTGTTTTGGTTTTGATACTCCCAAATTAAACCCTAATTTACAACTCTTCCTTTTCATAACCTATCATACTTTAATCAATCATAGCCCATTTTGTGTAGGCTGTTTTTGAACACAGCCAACGACGAGTATATTTGCTAGTGTATATATATAAGATTGGCATCGGCGAAAACTAAATCAGATCAACTTTGGGCCAGACATTTGGCTGTCAACAGTTCAGTTTAATGATTTGATCTTTGAGAACTCTACCTAACTCCTCCGCCAAGTTTGGGTCGAAACAGTTGAAATATTAAATGCAGGTTACTTGGACACGGATCAATCTATTTAACTTGATTTGAGCCCAAAAAATAAATGTTAAGGGGTAAAAATTGAGAACATTTATTTTTTTCAAAATTGACCTCTACGGTCTCTACCAAATTACTCAGGCAATTTCTGATTTAAACATTTGAAATTGTAAATAAAATGTGTTTAGAGATAGAGCAAGTTTTTTAATTGGTTTGCGTCAAAAATTGAGCTGCTAAGAGGCCGAAGTTCAAAACATTTGACCTTTGCGGTATCTAGAAAACCACTCAGCCAATTTTGTGTCTAAACATTTGAAAATAAAAATAATTATGTATAACGGGTATTCAGACATGCGGCACGCATTTTAATCAGTTTAGGGGACAGAATTTGCCTGACAAAAGGTCAAAGTTGAAAGTTTACATTCGCAGATATTACCAAATTTCTCCGCAAATGTGGGGTCTACACACGTAAAGTTTTAGATGTCGGTGACTTGGGCACAGATAAAGCATTTTATTTTGATTTAAGACGAAAATAATAAATGTCAAGGTGTCAAAATTTTGGTATGAGTTAAAAAAAATACCGCTGTGGTGTCTTTGAAATTATTCAGAAAATTGTTGGTCTAAACATTTGAAATCCTACATAATGTGTGTTCAAACTGAGAGCAAGTTAGGGGTGTAAGGCTCGAGCAAAGCCGGGTTGAACTGCTAGTTTTAATATATTTTAACGTATTTAGCGATCGCGCCACGCCAAGCCCTTACAAGTGTGTACTCGGAAATATATATATATTAATAACTAGAAGGCTGACCTTATAATAATCCAAAGCTCTGCAATAATTAAAATATATAAAAGCCCAGTATATAACCAGGAAACACTAGTCGCATATCAATCCTGTTTTCTCATTATATTAAATAACACTATATGCAATTATCAAATCCTGCGGTTATTAGAAAAGTATACTATCTCTCATTGTTACACTTAATCTTTTCTCTCTCCGGTTTTTTGATGCAAAGTTAGTATTATGCAAGATAAGACCGTCTCCAAATAGTAATGTTGCGATTTAGAAACCTATTCTTAAAACAGAACATTTGGAAAATTTTACTGAACAATTCATTAAACACGATGCCGGTAAAAATTAATCTAACACGCAAGAAAATTCCATGGTTTTTGTACTTAATAAGTACAAAAACGTTTTGCTGAGAAAATTATATTTGTCCAAAACAAAATAGTCTCATTGGGGCGCAGGATTTCCTCCCATTAAATATGTCATTTTATCTGAACTTACAAAGGTGACAAATTATTAAGAATAAATTCGATATGCTTTGTTCTGTTTTCAATTCAAACAGAAGTGGATCCATCCAGTTTTGCACCCAAATCCTTTTATATATTGACGTGTATTTCTGTAGTATTTAGTCTCTGCAGTACTGACAAAATTATACGGATGTCTTTAAGATAAAACATCTACTCTGGTCGCCTCAGGATATTTTCTCCTCGTTTTTGTTAAATAATAATTCAACACTTCAGATGACAAGAAGCAACCGTAGTATAGCACTTCTAGTAACCTTTTCGGTATGTCTTTAAGCCAAATGAACGATGTCTAGGCAGATAACGGGTTAGCGCAACAGTCGCAAAAAAATCTGGGATATTAATTTGTGACCCAGTGCGTTCCATAGCAAGATATTAACATATAGATGGTATAAATCATTGCACAGATCGTATCCTATGGTTCGTAATTAATATATATATATATATATATATATATATATATATATATATATATATATATATATATATATACATTAAAAAATGCAAATAATAAAAACTTGATTCATGAGAAATAAATGAATGTTTATAAAAAAAACACCGTCAATTCATTGCAAGCATTTGTCAGATTAATTATTCAAATAGCAAACATTTTTGTAAAAATCGATTAAAATTATAATATTCTGAGAAAATCGATAAAGATTAAAACATTCCGAGTAATTTGTCTTATAAAAAAATCTGAATGTTATGTTTAAGTCTACTTATTTTTTTTACTCCATTTACATTGTTGAATTAATTCAACTTACCCGAATGCATTTCATTCGAGGCGTATGATCCTTGTTGGATCAGAGTTTTCTCTTAAATATAATCTTGTTAAGTTGCATTATAAAAAAAAATATCATTCGTTTAAATTCCGTATATGTAATATTATTGACCTAAGATAGAAATGTTATGCATCTTAATCTTTCATTTAATAAATATTCAGGGTTGTTTAGCTGTCTTTATCTTGATATGCTGTCATTATTTAATGTATATACATTATAAACACCATTTTATATAACTATCTTTCTCATATATATATATATATATATATATATATATATATATATATACTAGCAAAAGTACCCGTCGTTTACTGGGTTCAAAAATAGCCTACAGAAAATGGACTCTGATTTCTGAAAGAGTATATGTTACGAAGTTGGGGGTATCGAAACCAAAGCAAAATATGATGAAAGTAAAAATAAAATAGATAAACCCCATAGTTTATTATAACACACCTGCTCAGCCTGAAACACTCACCACGATATTCTGTGGATCTATATTAAAAAAAAAAACCTTTTGTGACACGTTTCCATTCTATGGAGGGCAGCAGTAATCATCTAAAAAAGTAGAATCTAATTGAGGGGGTTGCTTTTTTAAAAGGTGTTAAGTTTTTTGCTTTTGCTATTATTATTTTCTTTCATCTTGGGCTGAAAAAACTGTCCCGCAGTAAATAAAACAACTGCCCCGCAGTAAAAGTTAGCCTAATTAAGTCATTAAGTACGGGCACCTGTCAATTTCTGATACTTAAATAAATTCAAACATATTTACGTTACTATTTCTGACTGGCCGGGCAGTTAAAGTCGCATGTTTTGTTTTTTTCACACTTAATTTTCCAACTTCGCCTCAAGGCTTCGGGTTCGATCCTTCCTACGTATCTACCAACACATTTTTTTAAAACTCCCCCTCAACACAAACACCCGGGCAAGAAGTCTACGCCCAAACCACACCCACCTCTAAAAACCCGGAAAACGCCGGGTACTTCCGCTAGTGTATCAATAAACGGATAAAGTAGAATACATTTTTAATTTGGGACTGGAAGTTTTATACCCGTCCTATTTCGTGACCTATAGTTGTGCTGTATGTGTGCGAAACGCGTGCAGCAAACATCGTCAATAGGCATCATGATTAATATCTACAAGTTTTCGTTGACCAGCATAATTATTCTATAAATAAATGCAATACGTTTAGCAAATGTCAGAATTTTAGAAATATGTGACAGGGTGGAGTTATTTTACGTTTCTTAATAGGAGTTCACCAATTCTAAACACACACACACACACACACACATATATATATATATATATATAACTACTTCATTTACTCTCATAAAATTATTATACGAACATATAGATGTATGCGTAAACTTAAAGTATTTACTTCAAAAGTGCTCAATACTTAGGTAGAGCTAGTTAGTAATTTATAAAATATATATGGCGATCAAGCTACACTGAATATTCGGCGTTTCATCCACTCTAGGATTCCTAAGGCTTATACGCATTATAAATTACTATATATATATATATATATATATATATATATATATATATATAATGTGTGTTATAAAATGTTACTTTTATCGAGTACTAGCAGCCCCGTCGGAGTTTGCCGGTCGTAAAATACGCATTAATATTAGATTTTAATTAATTATTTATTATTTGTTATGAACAGGTATACGTAGTTATTAGACGTGACGTTAAAGTCTTTAAAAAATGAAAGCAACTGAGATATGTGCATACGATTTTTTTTTATTTTTAGGATTTCACTTCTTGTAAGTTAAAAAAATATCCTTGAGCGAAGATCGAAACCGAAACTTGAAGACAATGAATCAAATACGATGGCCACTAGGCTAGCTTGACAATTTGAATAAATGGATTCAAACCTATTGATTTGATGCAAAAGGGATCCGTCGTGACAACCAATCAGGCATGCGCCTTATTGAAACAGTTGATAAACAACTTGAAATACGATGACTCCCACGTACAGACTTTGCATTTAACTACTTAGCAGTTGTTTTTTTTTATGATACCGACCTCACTTTTATAGATATATAGATTACTAGAATGCTGCCTGATGTGGCCCGGTCGTAAAACACACATCAGTATATTATTTCATACAAAAAAATGGAAACATGTGCAAGCAAGTATTATGCCTTTTATTAAACAATTAAATTAATTAAGTACGATAACTATCAGACCAGCTTGACACGGGCGGGAAAAATGTTTTCAAACTTATTAACATAAGGAATATTTCATTAAACTATTCACGCATGCGTATTCGTAAAGCAGATAACAAACAGATAAGCATTAAATGACCCCCCCCCCATTTTTTTTTAAATTTTGATCCCTTGATAGCACTTTTCCGGAGGAACACCGATTAAAAGTTGTCCACATGTCTGAATACGCTATATATCACATTTCAAGTATTTAGATCCAAAATACGTTGAGTATATAGGTTGGAAATGTTCGACACAGTCCACCTTTCTCACTTTCTAATTAATTGATTATTTGTACAGTTGTCCGGTTCTATGGTCTGATCTCATCATTTTTGATATGTAACTTTTTTTATTATTTTTGTTTCACTCGTGGATGTGCACTAAATTAAGAATGAACTCATTTACATAACTAATAAGAAAAGCATCCCTTATTTTTGGCATGAATCCACGCATTATTACGCACTTGTATTTTTTTTTTTTTAGTATCGATTGTGATGAGATTCAAATCTCAAAATTTTTGAAGGCTGTTAGTCACAACTAAAATTACCCAAGTACTTTATTATTCGTTACACCAGGATCCTTTCAACACGGGGTTGACAGAAAAAAAGTACCGAGTTAAATAAACTACAACCAAAGGAGATTGAATGCTACAGTGGCTAAAACGTCACGTGAACTCAAACTTACGCTTAGTACAGTACTTTAAACAATTAAAATAATTCGAATTATCAACTCTTAGCTCCAAAATCCAGGAAAGCGTTTATCAGATTTTGCATTAACACGTTTCGTCTTTACTGTTGCAATTGCGTTGACAATAGTTTTTATAATTTTATTTTCATATATTTTTGTTGGCATCGATTTCTGGAGTTCTTGAAGATGTTATGGCCATCAGTGTGTCCGGTTATGTTAGAGATGACTGAAAATAAAGGTAACGATTTAAGATGGTTGTTTAAAAAAAAGATAAAATACAAAAAAAACTTTCATACTAATAGCCATTTGTTTTATTTAATTGGATGTTTTGTGCATACTGTTAACGCAATGATGATATTGTTTCTTTCACGTTCACGAGTAAGGGAGAGGGAGTAGCGAAGTTGATTGATTGAAGGGGGGGGGAGAATTCAAAAAAGCTGGGGTCCCGGGAAACTCTGGAATGGTTTTAATGGTTCGCGTCGGAATTCAGTCTACTATTGAGAAAATTCTTTCATATTCTTCAATATCCTTTAAAAAAAAATCAATTTCGTAAAATTCCCACGAATACATTTTTTTTCATATTCTCACAGGAAATATCACTCAACAATAAAAAAAAAAACAGAAAAAAAACAACTTGTCTATTGCACAATATTATGACAATTCGATAACTGGAGAGGCTTCGAAAATTGAATACGAGTATTTATCACATATGTATTTCTTTTCCTTTTTTTTATTGATTTTACATTATTATTTTAATTTTTTTTTTGGATTAAAAATGTATAAAAACAGGATAGTGTAATAAGATGATTATTAAATGATTTTCAAAAAAGACCAGCACATAAGTATTAGTATTCAAATGATCCTCTCTAGTTAGTCGTAAATTTATATGTATGTATTTTTTTAAAAGACGTAAACCTTTCAGTAGTCGACTTATTCCGTACGCTATCATTTCACATTCCCGTTACATCGCGAAACACCAACGTTGCCAGTATCAGTACTATATAATTTAACCACTAATACATTGTGATTATAAATATAATATCCTTTTAAATATCATTAATAATTACAAATGTTGCTGTCATATTTTACTTTAATCTTTTTTAATTTATTTTTTTACGTTTCCCTTATATCTAAAAGAGTATTTTGTTACATAAATCAATAAAAAGTAATTACGTTTCCTTATTTAAATAACTGACAAGAAAATACTAATTCATATATTAAACTACCTATCACACACCGTTTTTTGTGTGCGTTTACTAAACATCAGTATAACATGACATTTCATCTAATAGACTGATATATATACACATACAAGCACACATACACAAACACACATTTATTATGTGTATATATGTGTGTGTGTTCAATTCCACAATTTTTTTAGCTTACAAGATAGATTATTCTTTGCCTCTAGGTACATGAGCGACCGGTAGGCTCAAAGGTTACACGACATGGCAGCATCAGCTCAGTATACGGGTCTTTATTCCTCTCTCCTACATGTTTTCGCATGTTAAAGGTAGAAATGTTGGCTTCATTGCCATGAAGAGGGTAATCGAACTTCATCTTTGTAAACCGTACCCCATTCCACCCCCAGAGTTATTAAGTGGCTTGAAAGTACGTAAAATAGTTTTGGTTTTGTTTTGGGTGCATGTGTAATATTCTAGTTCACTAATGAATTTGGAATTCTTTTGGTTCTGTTGGTTTTTTTCCCAGCTCAGAGGAGAGTAGAATCGGAAAAAAAAACAGAATTATTATTACCGTATAGATCTCCCTTCGCTTCTTTTTACCTTTGTTCGACTTGAAAGCATATGTCAGGTGATGGCGTGTGGAAACATCTGTAAATTTACATAAAGTATGTTTGCATCTTTACAGATAAATATGAAATACTGAATGACGCCAATAGTTTGTACGTTTATCACAGGTACAACGATTTTGAAGTAAGGTATTATGTGTCTACGAGTACAGTTAATAAAATGAAAATCTAATAAAACAGTATGTTTTTTACATATATTATATAATCGTGTAATAGATAATTAATTCATGGATATATATATATATATATATATATAGAGAGAGAGAGAGATAGATAGATAAATGTATACGGAACGAGATCAGATCTCTATTCTCTCATTTAAAATTACCTCACATATAAGGTTGGTTTTCGTTTAACTTGACGAAAAATAGGGCATACTAATTTAAGCGTAGTTCAGTGTCTGCACCATGCCACTTACTGTTATGCAGTGTAAATTATATATCCATAAAATATAATAGTTTACACCATTATTAAGTTATGGCTTTGTTTTTGATGACTACCATGGTGTACTGACACCGGCAGTAAAATTGTTATGTAGAGAGAATTAAACATAATTATTTGGTATATGGGTAGTAGCCTGCAAACATCAGTATCCATCGTAGTTAAGGAATACTTTGTCCTATATCTTCTGTTTAACACATATTTTATAAACTATATTCAATGTTTCTGTCACGATTTAAATGGACCACTAAGCGGTTTTACTCGAAATGGTTATATTTGCTTAAATGAAGATTGTAAAACTGAGCATTTATTTCGAGAACAATACATAGAAATCTTTAGGAATATCTGTGGAAATAATATTGCTGTAAGTAACCTGTACTTATTTTTACCTGTGTTCATTTAAAAATAAATTTGAAACGATGGTTTGATCGTTTATGGATGTGGAATTTGCAGTATTGGAATTTTCACATGCACTGATGCTTGTATTGATTCCAGGTTTATCTTAAACATATTGGCGGTCATGCATTGTGCGATATCTGAAACGTCCCATTTATCTCCTTATGAGCATTTCCGTCAGGACTGCTCAGATTTGTGATTTTACAGACACAACCGGGACGAAATTTTTATACACATAAGTTTATTGCACAACGCCGTCTTTAATTTAGAGTCACATTTAATTAATTATAGTTTCTGGTAAAAAAAAAACTAAAGCCTTAAAGTTTATATATTTTATTCCCTGTGTAGCCCACGATATAAGAATTATAAAATATAAGCCTTTGAAAATATATTGAATCCTAATTAATATACGAAAGTTCATTTGTATGTGAACTTAAATTATAGTGTAATATTTTTTTAAATACACAATGTTTTAGATATGCATTATTAAGAAGTTCTATTAAGTAATTTTGTTTGGCCTTTTCGGCAAGAAATACAGTATTCTGCATACATATACACACTTATATAGATGTGTATATGATATATATATATATATTTATATATTTATATTCAGAAATTTAGATAAAATAAACTATCGGTATCGTCAGTTTCATACCTGCTATCAGTTAACTGTTTTGCGTCCCAATCTATGTATGTCATCATTGTATGAGGGGTTTATATAATCTGGCATACATAGGTATAGACAAATAAATAGCTCGGCTGAAGAAAGCTTGATATTGTGATCTAGAACAGTTTCCTTATCAGGTTTGAAGCCACTGGTTGCAATGGATTATCTTATTTGAAAATAAAAAAAACATAGAGCACTCCGCTGGATTTTCCCACCAGTGTATATATATATATATATATATATATATATATATATATATATGTATTTTGTGCCTGTATCATGACTTTTTAGTGTCAGTAGATACGAGTGGATGTGTTGACCTGTCGTTTAAAACGTGAAACAATTTTAAACAAACGTGTCGTTACGTATACACTATATATATATATATATATATATATATATATATATTGCCCAATTTATATCCAGGGATGCAGTAAACATTATTGAGTTGATTTATTAAAATATTCTTACGTAGTAAACGAACATAAACGCTTAGTTTTACAAAAAAAAAACTTAACAAAAACGACTACTTTAAAAAGGAATTAGCATATGAGTTAAATCGATGTTTACGTAGATAGTTTTCGATAGTAATTTATGGTTTAGAGATTATTAAAGAAATGTGCAGGATAATGTTCGATTTTATGTAGATATAAATACACACATATTGTTCCATTGTAACCTTTGCATTTTGCAAAAACATCCTTACGTTGGATTGTCATTCGAGACGTATTTATAATGAAAGTAAAAAAAAAGGAAGGATGAATCTAAAGTGTAATTGGTTGTTTCTATGTTAATTTGTTTGTAGATAGTTATTGTTTTACTCACATCGCCGATTTAAAACAATGAAAGAAAATATGACCATACTTGCTAACAATTGCACCGGTCTCCACAGCCAGTGTGAAGATTACACTTTTCGCTTATACATGTTTTCTGTTGTATTACGGCAGTGACTTATGAAGCCTTGCTCAGTCACAAAAAGGAATACGCACAGTTGAATGATAATACTAATTGTAATAATAGGAATAATAACAACCACAAAAAATGTATTTGTTATATAAGGTCCATAGCTTTACGCATTTTCCATCTTTCCTTACAAAGTTTGTTTGTTCAGCTTGTTTTAATTTTTAAATTTAAGAATGAAAAAAAGGAGAGATTATTTTCTTTTCTTTTTTTTTTAGTTTTTAAGATTTTAGTTGAAGGTGTATATAGTGGATTATAAACGTAACCGAAACACAGGAAGGCGAAGAGTATAGAATCAAAGTAATTAAGTTAATGTTTCTTTGTTTTTTTTTCTCCTTTTTCTTCTTCCTCTTCGTACTCATGAAAAGTATTTTTCTTTCATTGACAAAAACCATGATGTGTTCCCAACTGTAATGTTAGACATTTTTTGTGTAAAAAAAAAATGTAAATTATAAAAAAAAAAATGTAAATTAAAAAAAATGTAAATTAAAAAAAATGTAAATAAAAAAAAAACATAAGTAGGTCAGTGAAATGCCAAACAACATGGAAATAACCGAAAAGAAAAAAAAGTGGCATTAGTACAGGGTATGTAAATAAAAAATAAAAAATAAAATATAACACAGCAAATACATAAAAAAGAACAACAAAAAAAATACAATTTCGTATGAAATACAAAAATTGGCATAACCTCGTTTTCAGGATCCAAGCATTTTGGAGAATTTGGGGATATTTTGGTTGCATGTACTCTGAGTCATATGTCCGTGTTTCGTTGGTAATATATGCTAATTATGTATGGAAAAGGGCGGGATCTGGCCATTAAATGGCTACAATCTGGACAGGATTTTTGTAAAAATAAAAAGAAAAAACAGACGGGATATGTGCAATGTAATAAGCAGAAAACAGAATATACATAATTCAAATTAGGAGATTGGAAACAAAAGAATCAGTCGACGAATAAGTATATATATGTACAAGTGCGTGTGTGTATTTATACACTTAAATGTGTCTGTACGTATACATATATATGCATACATAAATCTATGTATACAAGTGCGTATGTATATAATTACATACACACACACACGTATATATAAATGGCTATGGGTGTGTATACATTTACGTACACGTGTATATATATAATTATACTCTACTGAATAAGTGCCTCAATTTGTCATCAGAAATATATATATATATATATATATATGTATATATATATGTATATATATCAGATAGAAAAAAGCGCGAAATAAAATTCGTAACAAATCCAATCAATGAAATATATGCATATACTCATTCATATATGTATATATTTGTACACAAAGCCAATGAAAGTTGTTCAATGTTTTACAGTTGTAAACAGAAACAAAAAAAAAACAAATAAAAATCATCCAGAAAATAATGAAAATAGTAAACAAACATATTAATGATAATAATAATAAAAAATAATCATAAAGTGACAATAATTGGGCAATATGCGAAGAAGATAACACCAACGATAGCCGAGATATTGTCATGCACGCATGTACAGTGATAGTGATGAACAATCAAGCGTACCAAATAATAAATCAATCGAATCCGTCGGACAAAAATAAACGTTTTCTTAAGTAATTCATGCAGAACTGTGAGAAAATTGGAAATGAAAGAGAAGTGATCGCTGCAAATATGCAGTAGAAAACGAAACGTAGAAACTGAAGGATACTTATGTTTTGCTAAAGCAAATATTGAGAAAAACAGATCCCGTTTAAATTTGCTTACGTTTCGAGAGGAGTAAGCATGAAAACAATATATAAAATAAGCTAACCTGAAAATATATATATACCAATAACACCAGTATTCATTTGCTCCAAGTAAAGCAATGTAATAATCTTTAATCCTTATATATATATATATATATATATATATATATATATATATATATATATATATATATTTACTTTAAGGGTTATTGCTAAATACGTATAGACGTAGTAAGGCAGTATACAACGAGGATAGAATTGCGACGTGAAAGCGAGAAGAAAAAAAATTCTGCAATATTTTTTATTTATTTTGTTTTAATTAATATTGCATGATTGCTCTTTATTATTGAAACTTTATAAAAATTGGATTTATTAGGAATAAGTTTTTAGGGGGGCTACATATCAGACCGACAGTCAATTATTTAATGAAAATGTATGTACAGTTTCTACTGCGACACACCTATTATATTGGAAATAGGCAGCATATAATACATTCAATAATTGTCCATCTGTTTTGTCGGTTTACATTTTTCCACATTGTGTACGTCTTATATATATATATATATATATATATATATATATATATATATATATATATATATATATATATATATATATATATATATGTGTGTATTACACGTGAAGCGGTTGTGGATAATCATTATAGACGTATCCAATCAGTACAAAGGAAATGATGCAATACTTATGATTATTATACCTAACATATTTAGTTCGTGTTTTTATAAATAGTAATCACACAGTCCATCATCAAATGTTTTACTTTTTAAGAAGGGCCTGTGGCGTTCCCTGTAGTGTGAGTTACAAAAAGTGTCCCTGCTTGGCCTTTTGGCCGAGATCAAAGTGTAGGATCTGTTCCGGCAGATGCTGCACTTAAGATAATTTGTACCAGTCAATGGAGGGGAAACCCTCTATACTGGGACAATTATTATTTTTGGTAACCAGAGTGCCCCCTTTTTGCCTACTTTTAGGGGAGCTGGTTTTTACCTCACATTAAAAACGGCCTTGTGCCTAATTTGCTCAGTGGGGGAGCAAATGAATACCATCTGTTCCGGCAGATACTGCAAGCAAAGGTCAGCTATGTGGGGGCAACCCCACATAGCTGACCTTTAACCAGCTCCCATTTCCCACCTCTCGGGAGCTGGTCCCCTTTTTCCCTTCCCCCTCCCTTTACTCCTCACATTAAAAATTGGCCTTGTGCCTAATTTGCTCGGTGGGGGAGCAAATAAATACAATCTGTTCGTCAGATGCTGAACTTCCATTTCTTGTTCTCTTTCGGTGGAGGAGAAATCCTTCACGACTGAGACAATTTTTATTTTTGTACCTTTTCTCCACGTTAAAAAAACGACCCTGGTGTCTAACTCTGTCCCGTGGGGAGGCATTGTAAATAGGTACAACAAGTGTCCCTAGATTCCCAGTTCTACCCACCTCTTCCGATAACCTTTGCATATTGATTTACATTATCAAAATAGCCGTTTACCATAGATTTTTTTTAGGGGATCGACCAATGTTATCCATGTGCAATAACCTTCCACAAGGTCGCAGTTCTCTTAAAACTATTTATTTTCTGATCAATAATATAAGACTTTTCCTAAATAAAACATTTCTACACTTCTAACAATTGTGTTATGCGACGTCTGGTTTTCATTATGACTAAATATTAAGATGTCTAGACTCTCGAGTCAGAACAGACATTGCATAACCATTAAATCCCTCAATTGTGAACGAGGAAAGATACCTTAAGTATGCTGTTAGTTATCTAAACAAAAGAAAACGGTAATATTTACACTTATCTTTTTTTTCAGAAATTTTAATATATATGCCAGGCTTGAGATATTCAAAAGTAGAAAATAATGAACTCAAGGAGGTTCGTTTATTATATATATATAAGTGTACGTGTGTGTACATTTCATTACGAAAAACTCTGCCAATTTTATGTCTGACTCGAGATTTGGTATACAGGGTACTGAGATTTGGTAAAATCTTTGTAATTTGTTTTCGGGCAGAAATTTGACTTTTAAGAGATCAAGTTGAATGATTTAACCTTTTAGAACTCTACCAAACCTCTCCAAAAATGTTGTGTCTAAACACTTGAAATTTTAGATATGTTCTGGGGACATCAATCTAACTTAATAACTTGATTTGATCCCGAAACAATTAAGGGGTCAAAGTTACAAAAAAATTAAACTATTTTGTTTTTGCTCAACATACACCTCTAAAACCTTGGCAACGCCGGGCTAAAATGCTATATATATATATATATATATATATATATATATATATATATATATATGTGTATATATATATATATATATATATGTGTATATATATATATATATATGTGTATATATATATATATATATGTGTATATATATATATATATGTGTGTATATATATGTATATGTGTGTATATATATGTATATGTGTGTATATATATGTATATGTGTGTATATATATGTATATGTGTGTATATATATGTATATATGTGTATATATATGTATATATATATATATATATATATATATATATATATATATATGCATATTAAAAGGTTAACAGTTGCATTTGATTGCCGCAAAATATTTATTTTTTCTTTAGCGTCAGATGTCTCAGGGTCGCCTGATGAAGTCTCATTGACTGACACAGATGGTTGTTTGTAGCGATCAAATGTAAATGCTTACTGCTAATAAGTAATACATATATAAACACAAATTCGTGTGGCCACGTATTTTATTTTCAGATAAAACTATAACTATTTGAAGAATGCAAAGTTAAATTGTTCAACGAAAAAACTAATTAATTAATTTATTGCAACGGGCGTTTAGTTGTAATTTCTGCTAAATTCCCCCATTGTCATGTAGATTAAGACAATGTAATATTTCCTGCAGCTAATTAACAAGTATGTAGTAGACGTTGATCTAACATTTCTTGTTATATAATCGGAGAATGGAAATAATATAATAATCTGAGTAAGTAAACGTAAGTCATTATTGCTATATAGCAAATAATGCCAATGGTTATCGAAACAGGTGACGGTTACTAGAAATGTATGGATACTTACTGTGACTTAATCTTTCTTAATATGCGATTATTACTACCGTCAATATCTGAAGTGAGTTGATATTAATAAGAATAAAACTCTGAACTCATTCTTCATCAGTCAATTATGATAATCACAAGCCATTGTAAAGTATAAGAAACATGATTAGCTGCTGTAAGATTATCAAATTTTGTGTTTAATACAAAGTAATGATAGAGTATATGAGTAAACTTATCACCACTCAGATCCCATGAATGTGAACACAATTTTTCGAACTATAATTAACTTTTTAACACATCTACAATTTATATTATATATTTAACATGTATTATATTATATATTTAACATGTCTGTAATCTCCTATTAAGGAAGCCATGCATAAATACTGGTGAACTTTAATATTGGTATATTGCAACGAGTTCTCAATTACTATTTGTCGATTAAACCTGGAAATTAGACAAAGAAAATCAAACGAATAGCGTTAAACAAACTTTGGCATTTTATTAGTTCTTATTTACCTAGCTCGTAGCTTTATTCAGCTAAAAATGTCGGTGCTAAATTGCAGCAAACGAAATATAAAAAAGTAGATGAACATATTTATAAAGGTCCATGTATACATTAAAAAAAAAAAGAAAATATTAAGGAGTTAACAAAAAAAAAAAAACGAAGGTTCGTTTTATTGGTTGCACACTATTTGATGTGTGTGTTTTTTTTTAATCCGAGGTTGAACCATCACGTTTCAGTCAAACACGTTTAAGTAGTTGTAGTTTCAGGTCATTGTTTATCCATACCTGTTTATGTAAATAAGGTTACGAACAGTGTGCTCATTAGAATATGACTCAAAATAATACGATAGATATGTAGGTACGTAGATAGACAGACAGAAAGATAGATAGATAGAATGATAGATTATTAGATAGATAGATAGATAGAATGATAGATACGACAATTATACCAGAGACGTTAATTGTAATGTTGCTCGATGTACCAATGTTGCATTCCATATAATTTCCTTATTCGAAATCGACCTCCAAGAGAAGCAAGGTGCCCAGAGGGAGCAAACAATTTCCCTACTGAAGGCAACGTGCGCCTGAACATCGATGAATAAGGATTAATGGATGCGTATTCATACAGGCTGTTAGTGTTTCTTCAAGTGGAATTGCACATTCACTTCCTCGTAAAAAAGAGTCATCACGTTTTATCAGGTTTGCATATGCAAACAACGTAGTATTGGTTATCTAAATAATTATATATATATATATATATATATATATATATATATATATATATATACTCGGGTGTTTTTAATTCAAAAGTTATGGACTAGTAAATTCAACGAGGTTGTTAGATAGTGCTCAATAAAAAGGGCTGATAATACTTGTTTATTGTTATATAAACATGCTCACACCCCGCTGCTACAAACAGCCACTTGTTTCAATCAAACATATATCATCAGGCAGCGACTTGACTATTCAAAGGTTCATTGAACGTTTGAATAGTCAAGTCGCCGCCTGATGATATATGTTGTTTGATTGAAACAAGTGGCTGTTTGTAGCAGCGGTACGTGTGCATGTTTATATAACAATAAACATGTGTGTGTGTATATATATATATATATATATATATATATATATATATATATATATATTACTAAGCGTGGGATATTCAAAATTATAGCCTAATGAATACGAGGTTGTTAGATAGTGCTCAATAACAAGAGCAAGACATTATTTTATATATTTATTCCAAGGTAAGCAGTTTTATTTAGTCGCAATAAACAGCTATCTTCTTCGGTCAATGAGACTTTATCAGGCGACTCTGAACAATTCAAAGCTATATTAAAAAAGGCCATTTTTTTTCTTTAGCATCTAATTGTTCAGCGTCGCCTTTACAGAGTCTTATTGATTGAAACAGATTGCTGTTTGTAGCGACTAAATGCAACGGTTAACCTTCGAATATATGTATCTTCGTGTGTGTGCGTGTATATATATATATACATATATACATATATATATATATATATATATATATATATATATATAATCTCCAGACACTTGTATCCATTACAGCATCTCAAATTATAATAAAATGTGTGTATGTATTTATATACCTAGCCCGTTTTATATGCATACATTTTTATTAATAACAAATATAAAAAGTGATTAACTTTCTATTTTAATGTTTCTTACATTTGCGTAAATACATCTGAATGAATATCAATCCTATTGCATTTGCAATGTGTTGCCTTCTGTATGATCTGTTTCTACTTGTGATAAAAAGTTGCATTGAGTTTTATATATATATATATATACATATATATATACGGATAATAATGCGCGTATGTATGATGATCATTAGTGTATAACATTTAAAATGTATCGCATGCTAAGAAAAATATATATAAAACACCTTTATTAAAAAAACACAACTTTTATCTAAGATATTATTTCTTAGCGATTAGGTAAGGGTTTCTAAAGACATCTTTTATTCATATTTAAATGTATTAAACAACACATCCCATTGGAATCATCAGTAAATCCTTATGCATTTCTTAACTGCATTTATTTTCAACGACTAAAAAATAATCCTCCATAATGTGTGCTTTATCAATGTAACATCTACCCTAAACAATTAAAACTACACTAGACTATATTTGATACGCGTTGATAGCTAATCTCGTTGTATTAGTGCATATGAGACAGTAAGTATGAATAACTTCCAAATTGTAAGGAAAACTAATAAATTACAGGCTTTATATATACTTACACTAAAAATAACAGGAGTATTATTGATAATAAGCAATATGTTGACGCTATCCATTGGTAAGCAGTGTCGCGATTTCTAAATGCAGTATACCATTGTCCACATAGATTTACACAACAAATCATACGATCCAAGTAATAAGACTAGAGCATATATATATATGTATATATATATATATATATATACATATATATATATATATATATATATATATATAAACGAAAATATGTGT
>NW_027633513.1:50000-61936 GCF_053919585.1 Euprymna scolopes
CATTTGAGTTACATATATATATAACAATTAACACTAAAATCTAAACATATTTCGAAAACATATAGTGAGTTTATATCAATTTATCTTCCAGTATATCCTAAGTATAAAGGAACATGTTAATTATTTCTTAAGAAATATTTTAATATAACTGTTTCAGTATTTATATTAAAGAATATTTAAACTTCAATAAACCTATTTTAGTTGTAGGGGAAGTTATAAATTGCATTAACATAATAAAAGTCACTATTCTTTTTTAAATTACTATTATTAATATATATATATATATATATATATATATATTGAAATCTGTAAAGCAAATATTATTTTTACAATAATCTAATTAACATTTGCGATTTAAATAATTCACTGATTTAAAAAAAATACAAATAAAATAATGTTCTGTATTAAAATGGTGCGTTCATTAAATGGAATATTGATCGATATTTTATATGATTATTGTCCCGTATATATTTTTTCTATATTATAGGAATTGGCTATATTAATTAAAAAAAAATGAATCCAGCAAATTAAATCTAATACCGATAAATCGCTTATGGCTAAATAGCTTAAGCCTTATTTGAGACTGCTTATATATTTTAAGTATTCTGCTCTTACTGCTCTTTGTTAGCAAAGGCTTCTCACGTCAGTTTCGAATTACTAGGATATGTAATGGCGCATGTGTTTCCATCTACTTTTCATTTCATAAGTCGTTGTCTAACATAGATACTGCGCATATCATGGCTATTATTATTATAGTTATTATTATTTATTTATGTATTTATTCATTCACTAGGATTATCACACAAGAAATTATCAAAGAGTTCTCTTTGAGAAGAACTTGTATTTTTCTTAAATCTGAGTGACAACAATCTGCCCAGATCCTCCGGACTCGCTATCTCTTTCGATAACCGTTAGATATATGAGTTATCCGAACAACTGCTTGCCATAGATTTCTCGTTGGCATCGGTCATCAGTATTCACTGGAATTTAGGTTGCAAAAAGATTATTATTAATATTCTTATACAATCAAGATGTGTTGTTTTTTGCATGAATTTTTCAGGCGATTAACTTGCCTTACACTCACTAGAGAGCGCCGTAATAAATTGAGGATATAACGATGGCAATTCGTCTAGAATTTTTACTTAAAAACAAACTTTAGCAATAAAAACAATATATATATATATATATATATATATATATATATATATATATATATATATATATATATATATATTGGTTTTAGTTTCGAAAGTTCTTTTTAACGTTTTATGTTGAATCTATAGAAAGAAAAAAAACAGAAAACTAAACACTCAGCAATTAATAATGGCACTACGTTCGGTGTTATTCAAAATGATATATATATATATATATATATATATATATATATATATATAATCATAATTTAGAAATCTAAAATTTGTGAGTGTAAAAAGGTAAATTTCAAATATAGAAATTTTATTGCATGCAAAACAAAGTATACGGTATAGTAAACAGTCAATATATTTTACTATACCGTATTCTTTGTCTTGCGTACAATAAAATTTCTATATTTGAAATTTTACTTTTTCAAATCGCAAATTTTTAATTCCTAAATTATGACTTATTTGCTCTATCTAGTATATTGAGCATTTTATTTAGCTGGGACAATCTTATATAAAATATTACATCCAATTATATTTTGTAAGGCCGATAATCACTGGGTTTGCATACAAGTAGATTTATTGTATTTCATTATTCTGAATTATATATATATATATATATATATATATATATATATATATATATATATATATATATACAACCAGTATAAAAGGGAGATTACCTTTAACATATTAATTAGCTTTTCCCTACACTTAACCAAATATTATTTAATGTTATTTCAACTAATTCCGATTGAACAATTTATAAACAATCCTCCAAGTACAAAAACGAAACAAAAAAAAAAACCTATTTTACAAGTTAGTAAACAACAATAATAATTATAATCTCCGGAATATTCCGAATAAACTTGGATATCGCATGGGAGAGAGAGAGAGAGTAACTATCGCATATATGCGAGGAGTTTCTGATAAGATTTCCTAACTTCATCACGTATTACATAATTGCCTGAACATGTGTATGACTAGCAGTATCAGAATTTTTGTAGGAATTTTTGACACCCCTAACACGAAACTGGGAATACAATATAATTTATGGTTAATAGTTTTATATATCACAAATTGAAGAGAAAAGGTCAATAAATAATATATTCAAATTTAAAACAAAAAAAAATCGCTTTTTTAGAAGTTTACCTGTAAAGTCCGAAGTTTAAAACCTTTAAAAAAAAAAACACATTGTTTTGTTTTTTGTTTTTTTAAATAAACCCTTGGTCCTTACTCCTTTAATTGAAAAAAAATAGGGCTTGAATTACATTTTTCGAGGAGTTATAAGCTTGGAAAGATGGGGTGGAATTATTCACTATTTTCACGAAATTTCTGACACTGCTAGTGTATGACTATGTAAAAACTGTCATGTCATTAAATGGCGGAGGATCATTTTTGCTGTACGGTTACTAATCCATACGATGAGTTGGGCAACATTTATTTCTCATGATGGGTTATTTAACGTTTGTATTGTTAGGGCTTAGACTTGGACGCAGCCTGTCGATTTAATTGTGAACAGTATGAAATGCAACAGAAGTCACATTCGTTATATGGAACTTTAAACGAGCATCCGTTTGTTGAGTTCAGAATATGAATTATGTTATTTTGATTAACAGTATAATAAAGGTGGAGTAACTAATAATAATAATAATAATAATAATAATAATAATAATAGCAACGGATAATGCTTTTAGACTAGAGTAATTATTAGACACCTTAAATTAAAAGATCCACGAAAACACCATCTCAAGTATCAGACAGAATCAACGATTAGTGAAAAACATTAATAATAATAATAATAATAATAATAATAATATAGCTTAATTGTTCCCGTTGCAAGCTGCCTGCCTAATGTTTGCTCAGAACCCTTTAAAAATTATTTTTACCTAAGTAAAAAAAAAAAAAAATAAAATAACTTTCTCTTGTTATTTTATAGCACGCCAATTTATCTAGTAAACTACATTGATTTTAGGCCAAGGCAATGCATAATAAAAAATAAAAAAAACACTAATGAATTGGATGGAATCTATTAAACTACAGTTACTTTATTTTATGAAAAATTGCTTCGCAGTCAGACATTTATTATGACGTAAAATCATGATGTATTGGTATAACAGTTTTCTTTGGTTTCTTGTTTCTATTATGTCACCTGGTTAAATTTGTTTCCATAAAAAGAATGAACAGCAGTATCGCGTTGTAACAGTAATAACAGCAGTAACAATAATAATAAATGTACAATTCCTTCCTTCAACTCGCACCTGGTTTCGTTTTTCTTTTTATGGACTAAAAGAGAAAGTATGAACTCGAAATTGGAAGACACCTGAAATAATGTGATGTAACTAGATTAAATGTCTCAACGTTAAATAAATGAGAATACCAGCATCGCCTTTCCTGTTAATTGCATATTTTCTCGTACATTAAATTGTTTACAGATTAAAAATTCTACTTTAGAAATTTTAATAGTTAATCATTTTATTTATTACATAGGTTAGATATGAGTTTATAGATTCTTATACACCAATTTTACATCATTCGGTTTCGATTAAGCTTATTATGGTGACTTCTATATAATTAAAAAAACTACATTGTTTACGTGTGGTGTGGTTTCACGATTTCTAAGTAAACATGAGGTTATTTGTTAAATATAGGTGAGGTTTTGCAATGTGGACAAACAAAATGGAGGATTAGAAACAATAATATAACTAAAAACTCTCAGGAAACACTTTACAAATTGTTGTTTTAACAACCTGCATAGTTGAATGATTTTGTTAAAGTTGTGAGATTTCTTAATTTCTGTATGTAATTGGCTCATTTAATATATACGGCTTCGTCAAACAATGAATGTCAATCGATTGTTCTTTATCTTAAGGATATCATCGCTTATTTTCCTCCCATAGTTTATTAAATTTAATAAATTCACTAAACCTTAGTGCAAACGTGTTCATTTTTAAGCCTGGCATAAGCCGGTATATCTAAAATGAAGAAAATATTCATTTGATATGATTGTTTGACGACGCTGGTTTAGTGATGAATAATAACACTAATTTTAAAATAACCAAACTTACAAACGAACACATGCAGGTCGATAGAATATTAATGTTGCTACCATTTCTTAAAAACCATTAGTTGTATAGCTGTGCGTTTCCCTCCATTTCGATTATTAACTACCGCACACACATGGCGAATATGTACTTCGTTCCTATAATTGTTAATAAAAAAGCGTTAATTTTTAGTACTTTATTTTCGTTGATATGAACTTTCATTAATTTATATACAAACCCTTTATAGAAATGTCGTTCCCTTCCATATATCCTTATATTCGTTTCAGTTTGTGGTTTTCGTTATGACAAAACAACGACTTGTTTATTTACGCCGTTTAGCAAATAGTATCAATAAATATATAACTTAATGGCGGACGACATTAAATTAGTGTTGCGTTATAAGTGACTAAACTGGTTGAATTGATTTATAATCAAGGCTGTTATTTTATTTGGTGGGTGAGGTTTGGAGCTTGTGTGTCAGATTTTATTTTACTGAATGATTATATAAGAGTATAGTCTTGCCAAATACGTTAGGGTAGCAGTTGGGTGAGTCTATATATGTTTTCTCTTTTAAGCGAGAGTGTGAATTCCATCCCTGCTAATAGCAATACGCAGTCGATTCTAATATCTATATATAAACACCATTGATATATAAATAAACAAGGAGATTCATATAAAATAAGTACTTATTGTAAAACAACCTTATAATGCATATTACATTTAACAACATAAGTAATAATAATAATAATAATAATAATAAATAACGGTTAATAATAAGTAATAAGTAACAGATGTTAAGTAATAATAAATAACAGTAAGTAATAAAAACAAGTAATACTGAATTACGTAATAAAAGTAATAATAATAATTAAATTCAACAGACATATATGGGGTAAGTAGGGAGTATATCCGTGAAGATAGATGAAAAAAAGGATATCTACATATTTTATGTTCGTTAATTCTCATATAATTGGACACATGTAGGATATTAGTATAATCGTCATATTAGTATCAGTGGTAGTAATGTTAGTAGTAACGGTATTGTTATCAGTAATACTATTAGTAGCAGTATTAGTGTTATTAATATTAGGAGAACATAATGTTGATAATTTTTTAAAAAACACCTTTAAAAATCACACGGTAAAAGATAGCACAAAAGAGTATATTAAAGTCTTTTTCTTCCATTCTTCTTCTGTTCCTTTGCTTTTCATCTGTTTTTCCTGTCGTATTCTCAAAAGAACAAGTTTAAGTTTCAAGCTTTGTGTATTTTTGTTTTAGTTATTTTTTTGTGTTCAAGTCAATGTGTTTTTAGGGAAGGTGATCACTTTTTTTTCGGTTGGATATATTTGTTTGTTTGTTTTTTATTGCAATTCGTTAGAGTAAGATTTTATACAATAGTTTTTTTTTAATATATATATAACAAAAATGTCAGCTCCAAAAATGGATTACATAAAATCTTACGCGTTTGAATTGCAAATTTCATTTCACAAAGTGGTGGTTTCTTCAACTCTTGTTTTTATTTTTTTATTTTTTTCCTAAATTTGTTTTTGGGGGGTAATACTTACATACAAATGTGTTTTTTTTTCGTATCTGTGTCATTTATTTTTTCATTGCGAACATAATCTCGCCGTTGAAATGTTTCAAACGAACCATTTCCTGCGATTTTGTAAAAAAATCTGTTGGCTTTTTTCTTTTTTTTTAAGTTCCATTCTTTGATCCATACAAATTAGCATCCTCTTTGAACGTTCGCCAGCATTCTTACAATTCCAAACACTTTAATCCGATCGTTATTTTTAAAGTTCCAACAATATAAATACAAATCCTTCACGATTACGGGACATTATTTTTTTCTTTTAATATTTCGTTATAAATGTTCCACGGCATATACAATTAGTATTCATTGTCAACATTTAGTTAGTTTAAGGGATACATATTTTGTTTTGTTTTTTGTTTTGTTTTTGTAAATTGTCCAGATCAAAACAAACAAAAAAAAGATCTACGGTTACGTCTGCTTTCCATAAAATGCGAGACGCCATGTTTGTTTTGCTCGGTTTCTTTTCGGACTTCACAACTCGATAACAAACTAATATCCACTTTTTCAACATTTTTGGCAGAGAAATAAAACGTCTGTCTTGTTATTTTTTTTTGTTCCAAACAGCCATGTGTAAGGCACTGTTGGTTCAGTTTTAATTAAACCGATCTGTCATTCCCCAGTACGACGATTCTGATTATATATAGATATATATGACCTGATCAACGTCATATAAAACGGTTTAATTAGTGTACAATATGGAAACATAAAAAAAGTCAGTTTGTTTATTTTCCACAGTCTAAAAAAAGTCATTTTTCTTAGATTTTTTTGGTATTTTATATTTATTTAATTTTTTTTAAATATTTTTTTTAAATTTTAATTTGAATGAATGGTTGATATATATATTATTGTTAGTATATAATGTTTTTGTTTTATATGTAATTATGAAGAAAATTTCAAATCATACGTCGAAGATCAATATCTGTTCATCTGCTTGTCAATGAGACATGTTTATCAAGAAAAAAACGTCCAGGTTATTTAGTTTGCTTGTGTTTTATCAAACGTGTTCTTTTATTGATTGTCGTTTGATGATTACAAAAGGTTACATCCGTTCAATATTTCCAGTGTTTTTCTGTTTGTATTTTCCAGTTGTTTAAATGGGTTTTCCTTTTCGGTTTAACTCTTGGTTGATGTCGTTTCACACATTGTCAGTTTCGTTAAATATGTTTTTGTGTTGTTTTGCTTTTGTTGTTTGTGTTGGTTGGATGATTTATGAAGAGAAAGGGGGGGTTAAAAGATGTGGAAAAGATAAAGAAGGTGACAGAGAATTAGATAGACAGTGAGTTAGTTTAAAATACCGGGGCACGATTTCCAGTGATTCGATAAGATGGTATCTTGACCACGAACACTTTGAACCGATTCTAGGATCATATTAAGGTAATACATTGGGCGTTTTGTCATGTGTTCATATCTTTCGACATGAACGAATTCTGGCCAGAGGTTAGGGGGACGAGTTGATGGTTGTCTAGTCGGGCGTCTTCGGACTTCTTTTTACCGTTTTTGCGTGAAGAACCCAGGCAAGTAATTGCGACTCTTAATTCCTGAGATACTTCAGTGCAGAATGGTTGCTGGAAAAAACAAAAGGAATTACTATTAGAAGAGAAACAGAAAATACAATAAGATAAAAGGAAAACAGTATAATCAAATAATGCATTAGAAAGTTATATAAAATTGTATTTTTAATATATGGATTACAAAAAGGGATTTGTCCCAAATTTCGGGCACATTCTATAACAAATTGCATGCACGCACCCACACACACACATCTATAATATAAAGCGGAACGTGTGGATGTGTGTGTGTGTGTTTGGTCATGAATAGGCTCCTATATGGTTGACTATTTAAAAAAAAACTGATTACATATAATGATAGATGTATCGGGACACACGAATGGGTATGTTTGATCTTGCAGAACGGTGGTTCATTAAAATTGTGGGCTCTGCATTCGGGCCTGATTTAAAAAAAAGTATGGAAATAAAAAATCTAAAAATTAAAAAAAAAATCGTTTACAAGTGTTTCTGATATAGATGTACATAAGAATACTTTGATACGTATGTTTTTACATAAATAGGGATGGTTTGATAAAAATGGTGGGGTCTGCATTCGCGCCTGGCCTCCATAGAATGGAAATAGGCACATACTTTAAGCAAAACGTTTCCTATCTATCTGCGGAAGTATAATTTGGTAATTATGTTTCAGTTTGAAGAAATATGGTATAATAAAATAAATGGGGTGTTCGTTGGCACCTGACCTCCATAGAATGGAAATATGTCACAAAGTTTAACAAGGTTTTTTAATATAGATCCACAGAATATTGTGATAAGTGTTTCAGTGTGAACAGGTATGGTATAATAAATTATGGGGGTTATCTATTTTATTTTTACTTTCATCATATTTAGCTTTGGTTTTGACACCCCCAAATTCAACCCAAATTTACAACCCTTCCTTTTCATAACCTATCATACTTTCATAAACCAGTGTCCAGCTTTTGTAGGCTGTTATTGAACCCAGTCAACGACGGGTATTTTGCTAGTATATATATATATATATATATATATATATATATATATATATATATATATATATATATATATATATATATATATACTAGCACACATATACACACAAATTCAGTCAAAGGTCCATCTACATATTTCTTCTTCTTTTTTTTTTTCAATTACATTTCCTCGGACACAAGAAGTAGCAGACCGACGCGAGTATTTTCATGTTCTTAGAACATTTTTTGTTCGTCTCTATAATGGGGAAAAAGTTTCTAAAGAGTAAATTAAAAAAAAGAGTGCTTAACGGTCGGAAGTTGACAAAAACTCCTTTAGTATATATCCACAAATATGCAAAAATTCATACATTCATGTTAGTTCATATTTACATATTTTATACTTACTAGTTTGATGCGATTTTATTTCTTCAGCATAATATTCGATATCATACAGGGTATTATTTTGGCACTGCGATATCAATCCTCTCTCATAATGTGTTAATACTATAGACACGGTTGCACATTAACTATTTAAGGGCAAATATTTTAATAGGAATAATTAATACTAAATTGTTACCTTTAAAGTGGGCTTTACATGTATTATTAAATGATTGAATATCTCACGGAGTTTTAAGTAACGATAAGAGATTGGTTATATATTTCAGGTGAGCAAAATATCAAGTATGTGAGCTGAAAATTGTATTAAGTGTTTAATACCTGCGTAATTTACAGTGTAAGAAATAGGTATTATTATATATGGGGACTTTTGAAATGTGTTACAAAGACATTTTCGCTCCATATACTAGAAATGCTCCATTCAGCCTACCTAATATTTTTCGCAAGAAACGATGGAATTGAAACTATAATTTATGTTAGTCCTGCATATGACCTTAAACTATATCCGATGGTGAGGCCCCAGCTTGCAGGCTTTGGGGAGTGTGGGACCACCGCTTAATTGTCATTGCTCCCAGGTCCATTCTTATTCGGAGTGGTAGTACCTGTTTGGGTTCCAACTATGGGTTGAATAGAAATTGACTTGAAAAAAAAGAAGAAATACATTCTATTAAAATCTTTTTCTTCAAAATAATTGGATTCGGAATTAAATAACCTGACAATGTTTGATATGCCGTAAAACAAAACCACCAGTATAATTATATCAACGGGCAAGCATAACACTGACCGAGTTGGTTTAAGTTGTGTGTGTGCTATATGTTAAATCGAATAAATTTAACCAGTATAAATATTAGTTATGTATGAAATACAATCTTTAAAAACAAATGGGTGTATGTATGTATATATCTATATACATAAATGTAATTCTTGCTTCGTTCATTATCAATAAAAACATATTTGTACATTACTAATTAATTTGAAATTTTCAGACAGACTATCTTTAGAATCGAGGATGTGTTTATGTTATTAAAATGAATTAACATCGCATATTATAAAAATATTAAGTAAAATAAAAATATTTTTCGTAAGCCTATTCTGCGGGGCTATTTTCTGGTAGAACTGAACTTCCGTTTCAATTCATTTCATACACAAACACCACGATTAGACGAGACGAATTTCATTTTCTGTTTACTCTATAAGTAAAAAAAAGCATCTCCTATTTTAAAAATTTATATTTGATTAGTTTCGAATGTTTTTAATTAATTTTTTTTTTTTATATCAGGCAAAAAATAAAGTTGCTGGCCAGGAGGTGCGTTTTGAGTTGAAACATAAAGGTCGAAGTTGTTTTTTTTTTTTAACAGTTGTTTTGAAATAAGAAAATATTAACGCTTTTATTATTAAAACTATAAATTGTTAGGTGAAAGTACATGTTTTTTCGGAGAAAATTTAAGGTTTGGTAACGTGCTTTAATAATGTTTTATCTTATTTTTTCAGCCATTCTTACCATAGAGAGGGGGTGTTTGTAACTATTCTGTGCTTTCAACTAACAATTTGTTATTTAAAAAAAAGATATCGTGAAATTATAAAAAAAAGCATAAAAAATATTGTGAAAGTTAAATTTAACTTTAACAAAACGTGAACTACGCGTTCAACATTGTAACCGGATCTTATTTTGCGATAAGGTTAAATTCGTATGCGTTAGTCGATTAATGTTTTGTTTTTGCTTTTTTTGCCGTAAATTTTTTTAAACATTTTTTTAACAAAATTGAAAGTCAACTTTATTTACTTTTTTTTTGTTTTTTAGAGAAGTTGTATTTATAAAAGAAACTATGAAGGCTTTTTCTTAAAGAAATTGTTACGTGAAATACAGAAAAGTTTCTACCAAGAAAACCACTTTTTTGCAGCCATTCTTTTCATGGGGAGGGATTGGTGTTTTGTCACTCTGCTGTGCTTTCAATTAACAATTTATTAAAAAAACAAAAGGTAATTTTTCACATTAGGTCCTCCTTCACAATTTTAAACATGGGCAGGTTGGGAGGTTTATTCTGAAAGGCGTTCTTAACATGGGGAGAACGATGGTATTTATTCCAACAGCCGTTTTTAACATGGGAATGTTAGGGGGTTTATTCCGAAAGCCGTTCTTAATATGGGGAGGTCGGGGGTATGAGTTCATGGCGGGCAGTGCATTATAGTGCATAATACAAGTCTTTTATATGTCGAAAACTACTTGTCTCTGCAAATTTTTAATGAGAGTTTCTTATTCAGCATGGTCGAAAACCTATATAAGTAACCATTTTAAAGAAAATGGTGGAGGTGGACCTAATGTAAATAAATTTACTCCCCTCCCCCCAAAAAGATATCGTGAAATTCAAATTAAACTTGGAAAGACTATTTTAAAAAACCTAGTATCAAAAATAAAATTAGACAGAAATATACCCTCTTCGGGTTTGTACTTGACAACTTTTTTCAAATCTTTGTGCAACAAAAGCAAATATATAACAAGTGAATATTTTCAAAGGCAAGATAAGTTACTTTTCTACCTAATTGGATATTTTTTGTGTTTTTATTGAGTTTGTACTACTATACATATGGATTCGAAAACGTTGTCAAAAAACAAATGTATAACAAATATTATTAAAGGCAAGATATGTTACTTTATTAACAAACTGGATACTTTTTAAAGCTTTTTTTTATGTAAAATGTTTATTTGACTCGAAAAACACAACGTTTACAATTGAAAATTATAAATGGCGACAGACTCTGTGTTAAACACGTTAAGTTTAGAAAAATGGGTTAAAACTAAAAAAACTATAAAAGATATTGTTAAAAACCACTGCATATATGTCAGCCCATGCCACGATAACATATATTGAGTGAGTTCCTGACAGTATTTTGTATACTTTTTTTTTTAGTTTTAACTCGTGTTCCCAAACTTAACGTGTTCAACACAGTCTGTTGCCGTTTGTATTTTTTCAAATATACCGATAAACACTAAATGTTTTCGACCAGATTAAACATTTTAAACTAAATAAAAATACTAAAACCTTATCCAGTTAGGTAGAAAAGTAACATATCGTGCCTTTGATAACATTTATTTGTTATATTTATTTTTCGACAACTAATCGTATCTATGTTTTGTAATCCAATCCCGTTTTATTTAATGTAACCTTTAACTTAGGTTATCGGTGTATTTGAAAAATAGAAATGGTGGCGGACACTGTTTATTAGGTTAAGTTTGGGAAAATTAATTTAAACTAAAAAAACTATACAAA